>NW_016828873.1:842844-955031 GCF_001698545.2 Rhinopithecus bieti | reverse complement strand
TGCAGTGGCCAGATCTCAGCTCACTGCAAACTCCGCCTCCCGGGTTTACGCCATTCTCCTGCCTCAGCCTCCCGAGTAGCTGGGACTACAGGCGCCCGCCACCTCGCCCGGCTAGTTTTTTGTATTTTTTTAGTAGAGACGGGGTTTCACCGTGTTAGCCAGGATGGTCTCGATCTCCTGACCTCGTGATCCGCCCGCCTCGGCCTCCCAAAGTGCTGGGATTACAGGCTTGAGCCACCGCGCCCAGCCCCATGCTTCTCTTTCAATCAGTGCATAAGTATTCTCTACACTATTTCTGAAATATGGCCATTCACATTCTATTGGAATGCTTCCAGGGATGGGAGTTCTGTTTGGTGCAAATCAATGCATTACATTATTGAGTACTTCTAATGTTAACTTGCTTCCTCTTATGCTGACTTGAAATCTTCTTTCAACAAATTATATCCCTTTGTCTTATTTATGCTTTCTGTATTAATATGGAACAAATCTATTTTTCCATTCTCATGATAATGTTTCAAATATGTGAAGGCAGTTTCGTGCTTTCCTTAAGTCTTCTCTTTCTAGACAAAATATCCCTTTATCCTTATACTGTTTACAAAAAGTAACTAACTGTTGGGTACTATGCTCACTACCTGGGTAACAGGATCATTCATATGCCAAACTTCAGCATCACACAATATACCCATGTAACAAACCTGCTAAAATAAACTAAAATGCCCTTTTCTAGGCCCTGGCATTCATCAATGTTTTCCCCAGAATATAGTGCCCAGAAGTAAAACCTGGGCACTTTTGAATTGATGCTGTCAGTGCAGAAATCAGAAGGAAAACCATGTATCTTGCTCTGGGACCAAATACCTATGCGTTTACAATCTCAGATTACCTTCTTAAAATTACAGTTTCCACTTCTGTGGACAAAGTAGCTTCTACTAGACTAACTCTTCGGCATATAACAGCAATAAAATCCAGATGGAATAGCAAAAACAACAATCTGAGGGCGCTCAGATAATAATCAAAAGTATGCATTGACCTGTATGAGAATTTGAACTAAGAAGAGCAGAGGGCACTATGTGATTTTTATTTTTTTGGAGTGCAGTCCCTGCTCAACACCATGCCAGTTAACTAAAACTAGGAGAGACATTTGCAATCTTACAGGCTTGAAGAACCAGAGAAAAGAGTTAGGGTTTACCATAGCAGCTGGAAACTGAAGGAAAAATTCTAGAAAAGAGAGAGCTACAGGGGTGGAGCCTCAACTTCTGAAAATGATTTCTGCTCAAATCTCTGGTTAACCCTTGTAATATGCCCATGTAGAGTACACTCCAAGTCACCCAGCTAAAGACAAAATAACTGAGCAGAGATTGCAGCTGTGACACACTATGAAGGGCACAGCTACAGGGCTAGAAGTTTGATTCAGCTAAGTGACTGCCTGCCAAAATAAAATAATATTTTTTCTGAAGAATAAAAGAATTCATAGTCTCTGCATTGTATAAGCTACAATGACCAGGATGCATTCCAGAATTACTAGATAAACAGAAAAATGAAACCCATATACAAGAGGAAATTTAATAAATGGAGACCAATCACAAGATGACCTAGGTGTTGTAATTAACAGAAAAGGATTTTAAAGCAGCTGTCATAACTATGATGTTACAAAGGGAAAATAAAAATGCACACTGACATAGGTGCTATTCTTTTGACATTGTTGTAAATACCACTACGAATAAACACTTATTTGTATTCTTAAATATCCTGCATTTTCTCACTTAGCTGTAAGTATATCATGATAAATTTTATTCTAGGTACACTACACATTTATCCTCATTAAAATAAAAATATTCAAATAAGGAAGCAATATAATTTCTTCTCAAGATCCCCATGTTACTGTAAAGTGATCATTCTTTTACAGACATTTGTAGAGCTGAGTTAGATATGTTAGATGGCCTCTGGCCTTGAGCAGTTTATTATTTAATGTTGTTTTTGTGTGTACATGCATAGATGATTACCAAATAATAAGCACTAAAAAAAGAAGTACAAAATAACAAGAAAGTGCAGGAATAAAATAGTAAGCTTTTCCTAGGGCAATCAGGGAAAGGATCCTAGAAGAGTCTATACAAGATCGGAGATTTCTGGAAGGACAAAAGCATGTCAGGCAGAGAAGAAGGGAATGACAGGTTAGGTGGGAGGAACAGTATGAAAGGGAAGAGCTGTGGCAGCTGTGAAAAGTTCAAAGGGAGGTGCAAAGTTCCATGTGGCTGGAGAGTGGAATTTGTGAGAGCACAGGTAAGAAATGAGGTTGGAGAGAGTTTGTGTCACATTTATAAAGGGCTTGAACCTAAATTGTATATGGAGACCAAATTTACACTACCCAGATGTTGTGGGAATCCCCAAACTGAGAACACAAAAACAGGCACTAGACCAATGGAACTCCTGGCTTCCTAGCAAAAATCTAAAGCTAAGACTGTAGTCAAGGGCATTTATGCAACTCAGCCACAAAGATCCCACAGGAAAAGAAACATCCTCTTAAAGTTGTTTTGCTCATAAAAAAAAATTACAAACCACAAGAAGAAAACTCTGTTGTGAATAAAATTCAGCAGAAACAAAAATAGGAGGGTGAGCACTCCAAGACCCTGAAATAACACAACAGTCTGAAAGACACTATTAAATAGGTTCCTAATTATGTGAAAGTAAATTGAAGGTAGCAATTACAGAAAAAAAAAAACCAAAAACAGGACACCAAAAAGAGAAAAGATTGATTTGTAACATAAAAAAAGTCAGAATTTTTAAAAGTAATTTAAAATTTAAAATCTATCAGTGGATTATATGTGGACTACCAGTGCTTGGAAGATAGCTATAGGGAATATACGCAGAATGCAGCACATAGAGTAAAAAAGATACTATGAAAGAAGGTGTGGCAGACAGACTTTTTTTTTCCCCGAGACAGGACCTTGCTCTGTTGCCCAGGCTGGAGTGCAGTGGTGCCATCATGGCTCATGGCAGCCTCAACTTCCCAGGTTCAGGTGATCCTCCCACCTAGCCTCAGCCTCCTTAGTAGCCGGGACTACAGGCACATGCCAAGCTAATTTTGTATTTTTTCTTTTCTTTTTTTTTTTGCAGAAAGGGGATTTTACCATGTTGCCCAGTTGGCTTGGAAATCCTAGACTCAAGTGATCTTACTGCATAGGCCTCCCAAAATGTTGGGATTACAGATGAGAGCCACTGCAACCAGCTGGCAGACACCCTTTTAAGTGAACCCCCCATGGTTGGTCCCCACCTCCTGGTGTTTACACCTTGTGTGCCCCTCTCCCTTTGAGTGTAGATAGAACCTGTGACTTGCTTTTGACCAACAGACTATGATAACGATGAGGAGAAATATGGAGGAGAAATATGTGATTATATGTACACAATTACATAATTATGTTATATAAAATGGTAACATCCATCTTGCTGGAATCTCTCCCTCCTTTTTTGGCTTTGAGGAAGTAAGCAACCATGTTGGGGAGCCCCAAGTGGCAAGGAGCTGAGGGCTGTTTTCAGGAATCGAGGGCTACTTCTGCCATCAGCCTCAGTGAACTTGATCCCTGAGTTCACTCCAGAAGTGGATACCCCCTTGGTTCAGCTCAGATGAGACCACCTCTCTGGCTCACACCTTGAATGAATGCTGTCTTGTGAGACTCTGAGCAGAGGACCTAGTTAAGTCATGCCTGGGCTCCTGAACACAGAAACTGTGAGATAATGAATGTGTGTTGTTTTAAGCTGCCAAGTTTGAAGTAATATTGTTGCAGAGCAGTAAATAAATAATACAAATGGATTACATACACAAAGAATGGAATATAAAACTCAATAGATCTATAATATATATTCCAAATATATACATTCGGATATGCCTCTTGAACTCCAGAATGGAATATGCACACTGATTAATAACTGTATTTAGATATCCAACAGATCTTAAATTCATTCGTTTATTCAATCAACGAAGGTATTAAAAATATTATCCACCAAATTTAAGTTATCACCCCCTTAGACCCACAACTTCTCCCAAACAATCATGCTTCAAACTTATAAAATCTTTCTTCTCTACAACTATTTGTGGTAGTGCAAAATCTCGTTTTTTCTTTATCACTGCAGCAGCCTCCTAGCTGTTTCTTTCTGGGTCCAGTCGTGCCTTTCTTTAAAGCCATTCTCTATGTAGAAGCCCAAGGGATCTTTCTAAAGTGCAAGTACAATCATGACATTTTTCTTATTTGAAACCCTTCAAGGATTCTCCATTTCTCTTATGGAAAATACCAAGGTCTCTGCCAAAGTGTATAAGGGCTTACTCCTGCTTCCTTCTACAGCCCAATCTTTCAGCACTGCCACCCTGTGATACCCCTGCCACAGTGCACAACCTCTCCAGCCCCTTCTGCCTGAAACACAAGTACTGTGCCGTTGCTTCTTCCACAGTCTAACTCCCTCAAATCTTAGCTTAGGCTTCAGGAAACTTCCCTTAACCTTCTATATCCACCTGTAAGACTGGACAACATGCCTCTCCCACATGCTCCCTTACAGCTGGTACTCAGTTACATCCTAAGACTATTTGTTTAGCCATATTTTCTTTTTTTTTTTTTTTTTTTGAGACAAAGCCTCACTCTGTCGCCCAGGCTGGAGTATAATGGTGTGATCTCGGCTCACTGCAACCTCTACCTCCTGGGTTAAAGTGATTCTCCTTCCTCAGCCTCCTGAGTGGCTGGGATTACAGGTGCCCACCACCACGCCCAGCTAACTTTTGTATTTTAGTATAGACAAGGTTTCACCATGTTGGTCAGGCTGGTTTCGATCTCCTGACTTCAGGTGATCTGCCCGCCTCAGCCTCCCAAAGTGCAGGGATTACAGGCGTGAGCCACCACCCCCAGCCTAACCCACATTCTTTACCATAACTTCAGCTTATTTTGAGCAAGCATTGTGTCTAAATCATAGTTCTACTCCCAGGACCTAGTATACAGTATGGCAAATAGTAGATATACATTAAACATTTGTTGAATAAGTAAAAAAGCAGAGAAGTAAGCTAGTTTATATTAGTAGTAATATTGGCAGTTGAGAAACAGATTTCTTCACTGATTTCCTACCTAACTCACTAAACTCAAATTTTATGCAGCACCATTTGCAGAAAAGGTTTCATTTTAATATTGCAAAATTAAAGCATAACAGTTTCTATTTTAAAACCTAGAAATAGCCAAAAGATCTTTTAAGAAAATTTAGTGAAGAATTTGGAAGATAAAAGATTTTGGTTGACCTTGTATTGAAAAAAGATAATTGAAAAGATAATGTATTTAAAATGGCTTATCACGGTTCCTGGCACAGAGTAAGTCCTCAATGGTGTTAATCGAACTTAATTGTCTCTCCATGCTCCTCAAACACCGATTTTTCCAAATTTGTCTATTCTCTCTACTTCCCTATTTTGCAAAAGGGAGGGTAATAAAACCCACTTGCCATGTACGCACACAAAGAAGAAGGCATGGCCAAACATAGAGACATAGCCCTGTTTAGTTTAATGTTAAATCTGAAAAATGGAGCAAAATGGAATTAGTTTTTATTCAATTAAATATAGGCTATGTTTTAGAAGCTTGGTCCAGAGGAGTTAGTGTAAAGTTCTGTCATTTGGGTAAAACAGTCCCTCCTTTGAACCAGGTTGAACAATGGCTAGATTTGGCAGGGACAATGTAAACCAATAATAAGAACAATTAAGGTTGTAATCAACTTTAGAAGGTCAACTAGAGGATTACTTGCCGGAGAGGAAACATACATGCGACTTTACTTGGATGCCACAGTGTTTACACGCAGTGACACTTTCGCAGAAAGAGATCGCGATTCAGGAAGATTAGCACTAGTACTTCTGTTGTGTGTGTGTGTGTGTGTGTGTGTATGCATGACTGGAGGACATTTTATCATACAAGACATAGTCAAGGCAAACAAATACAAATACCATTAGAAGATGAGAAAGAGAAGACACAGAAACAAAGGTTTTATTTTTCTGTGCAAATATGTAAAAGCCTTAGTCACACATATGCAGTTGAAAATACAGAAGAACAAAAAGAAAAGGGAAAACATTTTTTAAAGTGAGATACCTCACGACAACAAGACATTTGGAAAACAGAAAAGCAATTGACAATTACAGCGACACCAGAGGCCTCAGAATTGTGCAGAGGAAGAAATTGTGAGTGAATATTTCTTAACCATATTTGGTAGAGAACATATTACATTTGGAACAGCCTGTAAGTGTGTAAGTACAGATATGTCTAGAAGGGAGTAAATGTGAAAACTATACATAGGGTCTTTGACTATAATCTACTTTATGCTTATTGCAAATACTTGCGAATGCAAATATTGATGGGAAGGTTTTTCCCATGTCTTTTGTCACAAAATTTAACTTTGGAACAAATCATCTGAAGCAGCAGCATCACACATGCAGTCTTGGATGTGAAGAAAATGGATGAGTAAAAAGGAAAATCTTCACAATTAGTTGCTCCCAGTTTGAAATGATTGCCACTACTCCAAAAGATATGAATTTGCTATATAAAAATTATCTATTACTATCACAAGATAGAATACATTTTCTTTGCTTTCGTAGTATATTACTTCATACTATATGCTACATGTACTCTATAACAAGGATATTATTTTGTTCTTGTTTGTTTGAATGGTATATTTAAATTTACCTCAGTTATTCCCACAGAAAAACAACTTTCTTAACTGGGACTAAATAGATGTCATCCAAAGGATAAATTGTCCTCACGTTTTCAAACCAGGACAGCTCCTAAAGTCATAGACATATTTACAAACTGACATTTGGCAGGCCATTGTTATTTTAGTTGCTTTCTGAATTAATTCATAGGATCAAACTATTTTTCCTTTAAATGAACACAAATAACGTCTTCTTTGGAAAGGTGTATCTACACAAAGATATTTAGCATAAATGATAACATACTGGTGGAAACAATTAAAAAATTAACAAAGTTTTAAAAAATTATTGTTTTATAATCTCTGAAATCTTTATAATAAAGAATATATTAATTTTGCATATCTTATTTACTTTATAGATCTGTCATTTCAGGTATACATTTATTTTAAAATATAATGTCAAATATATTTTGGTTATGATGTATACTATGCTTTCAATTTTTTCAGAAGATACTTAAGAAAATATAAATGTTACTTGCAAATCTTAGAAACCATGCCTCTAAGAAAATTCAAGTTTACAATTATATACTTTTAAATTTATGTATAAACTCAGTCTTATTTTATTAATATTCATGAAAAGCAACTGAAATTAGTCCATGTGATAGAAAAGTCAAGGAGCTCATAAATTAGAACAATTAACAAAAACAATTTTCTATTTCTTAGGAAAAGGCAGAAGTATGTGCAGGAAAAGAAATAGAGAAAGGATTATTTGTAACTTTGTTAGAGGGACTGTTTTATGGAATCCAAAATTATACCAGTGAGGTATAATTCGAGTACTGATACTAGATAATTGTTTTTCTACAATTTTAGGGACTCGATGTAAATTCCTGAGTTCTCTCTCTATATATCAGAGAACTGGTAACAATTCACTTGAATAACTTCATGTAAAAACATAGATGGATATAATCAGTAGTTCTCTTTTTTTTTTTTTTTTTTCTAGACTGAATCTCACTCTGTCGCCCAGGCTGGAGTGCAGGGGTGCAATCTTGACTCATTGCAACATCTGCCTCCCAGGTTCAAGCAATTCTCCTGCTTCACCTTCCTGACTAGCTAGGGTTACACGCATGTGCCACCACTCCCAGTTAATTTTTGTATTTTTAGTACAGATGGGGTTTCGCCATGTTGGCCGGGCTGGTCTCAAACTCATGGCCTCAGGTGTTCCGCCCACCTTAGCTTCCCATAGTGCTGGGATTATAAGAGTGAGCCACCGCACCTGGACTGTAATTCTCAATTTTTGTGTCATAAATAATAGATAAGACTGAAAGAACAGAAATGAAAATAGAATCATAGTGATTGAGGGCAACTTACAATGTGAAAATACATGTACCCAGAAATGGAGTGGGAAGAAATTGCAGTGGTCATTCATGTATAGAAGTGTTAAGAATGATAATATATCTGTACTAAATACAAACAATAAGGAGATATTTCTAGTTATATTAAGAACACTGTTTTCATATTTAAAGCTAGAATAGGAAAATACTTTTTTATTATACTTTAAGTTCTAGGGTACATGTGCACAACGTGCAGGTTTGTTACATATGTATACATGTGCCATGTTTGTGGGCTGCACCCATTAACTCATCATTTACATTAGGTATATCTCCTAATGCTATCCCTTCCCCACTCTCTCCACCCCACGACAGGCCCCGGTGTGTGATGTTCCCCACCCTGTGTCCAAGTGTTCTCATACAGACAAAGTACTTCCGATATGTTTAAAATAAGCCTTGAATTTATTGTAATTATTGAGATAGTTTTATTTCCATGTTTTCCCCAGAGATCTAAAACTAATCAAGGCATTTTTTGAAATTCAATGGCTTGTTTTTATTTGGGAATGTTCAAATATATGTTAATAATCTTCCTGTTCACCCCACTCAACAACTGGCTCGTCATTCATGCGCAAAATGAGGTAAGAAAGAAGCTGAAAAAGATTCTGCCAGAATAAGAGAGAGACATAAAAGGAGAGGTCGCTTACGTCCACCTCGCAGCGCTCGCCAGCAAAGGCAACATCACAGAGGCACTGGAATTTGTTGAGTAAGTCCTGGCACAGTCCTCCATTGACACACGGATCAGAGGCACACTCATCAATGTCCTTTTCACACCTTCAAAATAAACAGAACAACAGAAACCCAGGTCCCTGTTGAATACGTTGGTTGTGAAATGGGAAGAAAAGTTTGCCTTGTCTATCTGGAACAACATAGTCTTATCTACCCATCCACATGTACTTTATATATACTTGATAATGTCGGAGATGTTTCTTAAAATTTCTTTAACACATTTGGGGTTTAATGGAAATAGTTTGTACACATATGTATACATATACACACGGAATTAATTAGAATGAGAAAATAGATGCAAATATTTAGAAACCAAGAGAAAAGTGGGCCATGCATACACCAGTGTCACGCTCAAGAGCATTAGTGGGGTTGTCACCTTATATAAATGTTCACTTTATTAGGGGCACAAGGAGAGAGGCTGTATTTTGTCATCTGGAGTCTGCAGGGCAAGCCTACATTCAGGCTATCAGGATCCTCAAGCATCAGAGCTCTCAGGCTAAGAGAAAAGCCCACCAAAGAGAAACGAAACAACAACAACAACAACAAAAACAGAAGAAGAAAATGAAGGAGGAGGAAGAGGAGGAGGAGGAGAAGGAGGAGGAGGGGGTTTATTCTGAGAGATTTTGAACTATTTTCCGTGGAAATCCTTTTTTTCTAACAAAAGCAAAATTTGATAATTAGAAGATTGTACTTGCTAATAAATCTGCATTCCAACAGCCAAGCATAATTTCTGAAATGTTGAGGTAGAATGACTTTCAAAAGCCAAATTTTCCAAGACAAGTGACATCAATTCTCAGGTAAATTGAAGTTTTCTTCTTCCTGGGACGTTGTCATTTTTTAACCTAATTTTCCACCAAGAATTTGTTTTTCTGTATATTCATGGATTAAGCCACCAATCATGTATTCAGTCACTCAGTGGACATTTATTTAACATATACTATGTGACAAACACTCTGCTAAGACCTTGGGACAGAACAGTAACTAAAGCGGCTATTTTACTTTTGAAAATTTGTATAAAATCTTAGCTCCAAGATCTCTACAGTGCAGCTTATAATGTTGAAATTTGTTGTAAACAATTTTTAATTTTCCCTTATTCTTTCCTTCACCTTCCAAAATGTAAAACTTGCACGTATGGGCCAGAGACTAATCACTAGGCTCAAAATGAAAGGGGATGAGGTAGTGGGGCAAGGCCAGCCCAAGGTATAAAGGAAAACAAAGATTTCTTCCAAGAAAAACACCTCCTTATCCCGTTGGATACCAAGCATAGCTGAGACATTTTGTTTTCCTTTTTTGGCTTATGCTTCTGGACTGGAGGGAGACTTCTCTGATTAGATCTGAGCAAAACTTGACAACTCTCAGAAGCCTGCCAAGCATTCTCGGTCTTGGGTGGGCCAGAGTGTTCACATCATCCATCATTCAAAACCTGTCAGGATGACACTAATTTGGAGGTTTAATCAAGGCAGGAGAGAAGCCAATTTATTTGAGGATAGCTTTTCAATATCCTTGGATGCAACAGAAGTCACATTTCCCTAGGCCATGGGAGATAGCCCACAATTTTCTATTTTCCTCTAACTACTCCATCACTTTCTCACCTATTTTTCTGTTGAACTAAACAGTCAACAATAGATACACATGTATTGTCAGCATCATTGTCGTTTTTATTAGAGGTTAATTAATGCATGGAAAGCAAAAATAAATCTACTAACATCCAGTCAATTAAGTAATGATGGTGAAGGACTTTGAAAGCATAGAATCTACTGAACACAGGTTCAATGTTTTAGAAATATCTAGCATCACGTAAGTTTTTCCAGTAGAAAAGTCTCCTGGGAAAATAAGGAAAACTCTAAGCTTTCTTTTCTTTCTATGTTTCAAATATATTTGAATTTAAATGCCAAATATAAATTTTGTAAACTAATAAATATCAGAGGACACTGAAATGTTTGTTGTAAATGGAAACAATGCGTGAGTGGCAGAGAAAAATAATCCAAGGTTTTGGATGAGTTCTATGCACTGTGCCATTAGGCAGAAACTGTGATGTTCAACCAGGAAGCAACCCGCACTTGACAATAGTTGAATTACTCAGAATTAATGACAAGAAAATATTTGCAATATTTTGAAAGATACATGGAATTGGAATACAACTGAATGGTCTCAGTTAATAAGTTGCAGAACCAAAATTGGTGCAACAGAAAGCAGAATGTGATTCAAGGCTATCTCCTTCCATGCACATACAGACTTGGAATGTCTGTACCACATAGAACCAACCACAGAAGGCAGGCTGCAAATAAAAGAGAACGTTGGAAGGGTAAAATTCAGGTGTACCCTAGACTCCCCGCTGTTTTGTAAAAGTGGCAAAAGATCTGTATCTTTGTGATGCAAAAGAGGCCAGCTTAAAAACAGAAAATTCAAGTGAATCCAAAGGGCACTTGCCAGAGAGCACTCATATATCCATTATTTTATTAACTATGCTTATGGGAAATATTGATTCAGTCAAAATATCTTTGTCAAATATGTCTGAGCTTAGTTTATTTGATTTTTTTAAATGTAGGAAGTTTGATCAGAGACCACTGTGTCTTACCCTAGGTGACACACGAGATGGAAGAACATCTTTCTCGTTAAAAAAAAAAAATGTGGTGAGCAAAGATTTATTCACACAGTTATGCTGGCACATCAAATAGAAGAGCAGAGGCTTTGAAGGCAGCTCAACCTTACTGCAGCATACATGTGGATAGGTCCTTCATACATCACTTAACCTCTCAGCCTCAGTTTACACATATGCAAAATAAAAATTATAAAACCTTCCTTACAGAGCTATAAGAATTAGAGATGGTATTTGTAAGGTGCGTGGCACAGGTTAACTATTTATTATCTGCTTATATAGTATCTGTATTTTATAGAGCCCTGGTTCATAACTGTTTTGGGGACATAAATCCCTTGGAGCAGCTGATAAAAACTATTCAGTATGCATTCTTTCTACCCCTGAACTTACCCCTAGCCACTCAAATACATATTCTAATTTCCCTGTATTTTCAGCAGGTCACAGATTGCCTGAAGCCATTGACCAACTCCATTTTAAGAATTCCTGTATGAGGTGAAGTGTTGAAGAATTTTTTTGGGAAAAGTAGAATCATATGGATAAGGTATATACTTTTGGGTTGTAGGCAATTCTATGAGGCAATCTTTTAGTTGTAATTTATCTTACTTCTACAGCAACCATATTTGCATCACGTATTAGAGTTAGTAACAAAAAAAGAGACATGAATTCAGAAGTACTTATAAGAAAGAAAAATAGCACATTATACATTTTTTAAAAAACATTTTCCCTATTTGAAGTTTTGTCTAATAAAATGTTCTCTCCTTTGACCTAAATTGTAGTTTTTCTTCTTTTTTATTGTTTCACTCTGTGTGAACCTCTATTTCAGCATAGATTTTCCTATGGGAACTGAGATAAAAAATTAGAGGAGAAAATGAACTTTGAGTAATCCCATCATTCTTATCCCAGAGTTCTCTTCCAGGAAGCTCTAATGTGACTCACCGTTCTCCAGTAAAACCTGGCCGGCACATACATTTTAATTCAGCCTGGAACTCTGTGCAGTTGCCTCCATTGTAGCAAGTGAGATTTGTCTCCTCATTCCCACAGACTGTTGAGGGTAATCTGCTCTGTCTGGAGAGATAAAAGCAACAGCCACAGCTGTTCATCTTGTTCATCTCATTCAAGAAAACTTTTTTGATAAATTCATGTATGTAGTCAGTGCCAAGCTAATTAAGTACTCAGGCTGGAGGAGCTACAAATGCTTAATTGTGCTGCATTATACAAGAATTGCTTTCTCCAGTAAAAAGCTCCTGCTGGAGGGTACTATGACAAGCATGGCTATACATCTTCCATTTCTACACAGTTTTCATTTGTGAGATAAGATCTATGCCATGGGGTGGCAATAAATTTTGGGTTGGAAAAGAACTTGCTATAACTAGATTTGCTGCTGCTTTGCTAATAAATCAATAAAGGCCGTAAGAAAATTGCATCTCTACAAAGGCCAGGAAAGCAAGGACAGCACTCTAGTACCCAAGCACTCATGTGATTTCTCTATTGGCTTTCAGAGCTGAACTCCAGTTGCCCTGCCAAGACTTGCTGCTCCCTATGTAATAATTCATAGCTTCGAAGAATGCAAGCCAAATGCTGTCCAGGAGCTTTGTATATAGCACACGATGGTAACTGCATGTGAATTCAGAGTGTGGCTCTCTGGTATGGCAACAAAGCTTTACATGTTAAAGAATCTTTATAAAAGGCGGAACAAGTGTTAGAAGTTAAGCAGAACTTCACTGTAAGACAAAATCTAGTAGTGTGAAGGGACTGATGTTTAAAAAGAATTTAATAGTGTTGCTTAGGCCCTTTGACCCACTGTGTATGTGCATGGCATCAGATAACTAATAAATATTCAGGAAGTGTAAAATGAATTGAATTTTGCTCCTGTTGTGTGTGCTGCAGCTAATGTGGGTAGACTAGCTTATATGATGCTAAGTATGTCTCTTCCCACAAGAGCTAATCAATTCTACTTTAAAAAGAAGATATCATAAAGACTTTTCAAAAGAGTAAAAAATGTCAACCAGCTTTGAAAGAGGTCAATTAGCAATGCAAATATGAAGCTTTGTATACATCTTGGTTTTAATAAACAATTCCTGAATCTCATTAGAAGGTACTTTTGAGGGCTTTCGTCTTTCAGAACTTGACTTTGATGAATTAGGCAGAAAGAATTCTAGAGTACTACTTACTAGGGTCTATGTGTTTATTTTACTCGTCAAAATTCACAGTGAAATGTACTGAATTTGATCCTGAATTCTTCTTGCTTTTAAACAGGCAGGATAACTGTTGGGAACACTTAGCACCTATAACGGTGCCTTGCTTTCTCAGGCTCAGAACAACAGTAACTGTTAGGGAGAGATGTACAACTTCGTATAGGCATGCCTACATGTTATGTTTGCCAGGAGATTCATGCAATTAAGGTACCACCTCTGAATTAGTGTAATGTCTACAGGCTGCCAACCCATTCCAGGTGTTCTTGCCGAAGTTCTGGAATGTATTACTTGTTAATAATAACCCTCTCACCTCCCCATAATGACTCAATTATTTAGTAAATTTAAAGCGGTGTAAGTTGTAAAAACAATAATAACTTCTTACATGGAAATACTGAAGCAATGTGACTTAGAAGAAAAATACTCTTTCTTATCTCTGTTTATATAGCCTGAAATGGAGGTGGTTACAAGAACTAAAATACTGCTTTTGTAGTTGTAGAAAAATGTGAAATACTTTGAAATGGGCAAAGAATATCACTGCGTATTCTTTCAATGCAGTACTGGGTTTATATAAAGGACTATCTAGGATTATCCACTTTTGCAATGGTCTGCGCCTTATATTTTCTTTGCTAAGCTATATTACAATTCTGTAAGTTGTAAAAAACAACATTAATATGAAAATCTTGTTTATCAAAATGCAAATCCATTTATCTGTAGTGAGCCATACAACTGATTATCACACTATAGAAAAGATGACTTCAAATACTAGTTTTCTTGCCCTATGGGATATTAAACAGCTTTGTATTTATTAGTAAATTCATTCACTCATTTTTGTTTGTATATATACATATACATATTCTTTAGTTTGTCCTTCGAATTAGTTTTTATATCTTACTAGTTTCCTCGATAATTAATGACAAAATAATTGAAACATGTTTATTTTATATTTGAGAATTATAATACCACTGTTTTGAAATTACAGTTGACCCTTGAACAACACATGTTTGAATGGTGTGAATTCACTTATACGTGGATTTTCTTTCACCTCTGCCACCACTGAGACAGTAAGACCAACTCCTTCTCTTCCTCTTCATCCTAATCAACATGAAGACAATGAGGATAAAGATCTTTGACCATCAATTTCCGCTAATGAATAGTAAATATGTTTTCTCTTTCCTATGATTTTCTTAATAACACTTTATTTTCTCTAGCTTGCTTTATGGTAAGAAGACAGAAGAATATGACACACAAAATATGTGTTAATTGACTGTGTTATTGTTAAGGATTCTGGTCAACCAGGCTGATAGTTACGTTTCGGGAGAGCTAAAAGTTAAATGTGAATTTTCAACTGCACGTCGGCACCTCTACCCCCGGCATTGCTCAAGGGTCAGTTGTATACTTTAATGTACTCTTTTCGGGATTTTATAGTATTTACCTGCCTGAAATAGCCCAGGGCATTATTTTAACAATAGAAGTCACGCCTTCCCTAACAATACTACATTTCAGCTTTTGCATTTATTGTAAATGTATTTGTTTCCCAAGGCCTTGAAGCTGTCAGACCCTGGGGCTACAGTTCATGAGACACATTTTCACACAGATGACTGAGAAAATATTTTGCTGAAAGTCTGACTTAAACACTACCTTTCTGACTTGTAGAATATCCTAGTACGTGAGATCCTGTCTTAACATGACCAAGTTGTGATGGAAGTGACCAGTGTTAGCCCTGTTCAGCACAGTATATATGTATACCTCGAGGAGATAGCATTCCAATTTGACAAGAACAGTGATGCAGAGTACAGCTTCAAAGACCAAGCTTCATATGGACTTTATGCTCACCTGCAAAATTTTCCTGTAAAATTTCCAAAACAGAGGCAAGAATAGCCATTAGTATCACTAATGCAGGTGGCTCCATTTGCACACTGGTGATTCTGGCAGTTGTCTATATCCACTTCACAGTTCACACCAGTGTATCCAGGCTCACATGTGCAGTGGTAGGCTGCAACTCTGTCAGAGCAGTTGCCATGGATACAGGGATTTGAGAAGCATTCATCAATGTTGAGTTCACAGTGTTTCCCTGACCACCCCAAGGGACAGGAGCAATGATAAGAGCTATAGATGTCTTCACAGTTTCCTCCATGCAAGCAGGGGTTGGAGTTGCAGACACTTAATTGCAAACACCCAGTGACCACTGAATTGGTAGAGATTTTGAGAAATCGCTCTTCCTGAGGTTTATTAGTGAAACCATCAACATTTTCAAAGTAAGAGAGATAAATGCCTCCGATTTCTATTGTACTTAGACACCCTTGCAGGCCCTTTATGTTGTCAATAGCTCCATCACCCACATAAATATCTGTATTATCCTTCAAAAAGTTGAGGCTTCCGGTAGCAATTGTGCTGGTCACAAATGGTGTTTGGTTGTCCACTTCCATTTGCCACCTGGAGGTCTGGGACAGTGGGTCTGTCATGGAAAGAGTCACTTCATGCCACATGCCATCATTCACTGACTGCAAACTTGTCAGACTTAGCATATAAAAGCTGTTGCCACTTTGCAATTGAAAGAATAATCTGGAATCTTGAATGCTAATATTAAGAAATTCAGGTTCTTTTTCTGCATGCAATATTATTATATTTGCATCCCTTGTTCTGAAACCAAATGTGATATTGGTGAGTTCTCTGGTAATATTCCCATTGCTTCTGAATAATATTTGACTGCTTTGTCCATTAAAAACAGCATTTGCAATACCTAATGAGACAAGGTGATAATAATCAGCAACTTTATTAAATCTATAGTTTGCTTAATTACCTTTATTAATAGTAATGATCATCGTGTTAATAACATTGCACATTGACTATCTGATACATGTTACATACTGTGCTAGTTGCTTTTATATTATTCCTAATATCAAACTTTTGAATACAGGTATTATTATTAACCCCATTTTATGGAAGAAGAAGTTGAGACTCACAGAATTTAAGTAATTTTGTTCATGGTCATGTAATTAATAAATAACAAAGCCAGAATGTCAAACCTGGATGGTTTGATACCAAAACTAAAACTACACATTTCTTTTCCAGTGAAATCCTAATGCATGCCAATTTTTATTTTGCATTTGCTCCCACAAATAAAGCACTGATAATTCATTTTACACATAAATAAATTGAGCCAAAAGAAATCGTAAATCTAGCTTGGTGACACAGAAAATTAACCGCGGAGTCTGGCTTCTGATTAAGCTGAAGAGTAGGCAGTTAAAAGTCGCATTTCAAATGACTGATTTATTTACCTGGTAAAACTCCAGTTATTTAACAAGCTGCAAATTCTGTATCTATACCCAAGTACTTTCATATACAACCATATCAATTGCTCTCCCACTATATGTGAGCACAGCACTTTGGGCAATCCTATTGCATTTCTCTATTACAAACTTTTTTCCCCATACTACAAGATGATTAGGGAGCAACTTGTTCTCTCTCTTAAAATACAGAATTCTATCTCAGCTTATGATCTCACATAATATTTTCTTGAGAAAACAGAGCTACCTCAGATATCCATCAAATCTGTAAGCCCAATATTATTTGGATCCACACTGTATTGTATCCTGCTGTAATAGATGTACTGTCTGTATTCCCACCAATGTCAACTCTACCAGTTATGCCCTGGGTCCTACTGATTTTCACCTTTTAAACATATTATTCCTCTATGCAATCTTTTTCTTTCCTTCATCATCATTTCCTCTTCCATTTTGCTGTTTCCCATTGATATACAAATATGTGCAATTGCTTTAATCTTAAAAAACAAAAATACATACAAAACAGTACCCTGACATCCCCCAATCCTGCTGCTTTTTTGTCGATTTTCTTTACCAGCAAAACTTCTAATAGTTTTATATCCCCATTGTCTCACTTTATCATTCCTCATTTTCTCTTTTATATATGCCACTCAAGCTTTTGTACCAGTCACTTCACTAAAACCTCGTTCATGGTTACAATGAATGACCTCTACGTTACTCAATGCAGTGGCCAATTATCTATTCTTATTGTATCACACTTTTCAGTAGCAAATGACCTGAAAACAGTATGATTACATTATCAGGTGCTACACCCAACCACCATCATCTTTCATTAAGACTAACTACTTCTTAGTGTCCCTGCTTCTGCTGCTCTGCAGATCAATATAACAACCACTCCTTAGTCAAGCTCCATTAGTTAGCATCACATCTAAAAAGAAATCCTAAATTCTAAACATAACTACAAGAGTGTACATGATCTGAGCCAGTTGTGGGTGTAATCTCAGCTATCTGGGAGGCTGAGGAGGGTAGATAGCTTGAAGTCAGCAGTTTGAGACCATCCTGGGCAACGTAAGACTCTGTCTCTCTTTTAAAAAAAAAATTCATGACAAAATTTTGCCATGTTAAAAAAAAGCATCTACATGATCTGACTTCTGATTAACTGTCCAATTCCAATTCCCACCACTCCCTTCTTCATTAACATGACCCAGCCACAGTTTTTCGCTATTCAATGAAGATACACCAAGCTTGTTCCCAAAGCAGGCCTTCTACGCTTGCTGTTACTTATACCTGGAATACTATTTCCCCAGATCTTCTTATACTTGGCTCTTCTTTGTGTTAATATCTCCTCAAATGTCGCCTCCTCTGAGAAGCTTTCCCTGACTATCCGAGTTAAAAAAAACTGCCTCCCTGCATTCACTGTCTATGCTTAATTTTCTTCATGGTTCCCATTCCACTTAAAATTATGTTTATTTGTTTACTTGTTCCTTGACTGTCTTTCTGCACTAGGACATAAGCTTTATGAAACCAAGGATCTTCTCTGTCTAGGTTATCACTAAATCCCTATGCCTATGCCTGTGTGTCCCTGATGTATAGTAGGTGCTCAGCAAACATAATTAAATGAATACTCTATGAAAATAACTTCATCCTGTATCCTGAAAAGTGAGATAATGATTAGAAATCACGGCAGGAGAAAATTTCAGTGTATCATTCAAGTGTATTATTTGACTTAAGTAAGTCAATTCCCTGGATCTTATTGTTTTTTACTCTGTGTGTGTGTGTGTGTGTGTGTGTGTGTGTGTGTTTTCAACCAGGTTTGGAGTTGGTAATTTAGGGAAAAAAAGAGCAACAAGTGTTTCATTATATGTTTTTAAGTAAATGTTAAAATGAAAAAAATCTCATTAATTCTCCAACTCTGAAATGAAGACTATGGTCTATAATGCTATATAAATATATTTATTAACTCTGCTGAGCACATTGAAATCATGTCTTCTGATCTGGGTAAAAACCACGATATACATAACCACTTTTGTACTTCGCCTTTTCTTTGGGGAACTTTGCCATAATAAACACACCTATAATTAAGGTGAGTTGTAAATGTTTAAATCTTGGTAGGACACGGAGATAGAGATGATTAAAGTCCTAAAGGCAAACTCAGGGTAATGTATCAGCTGTACTCTCAAGAGTATCTTGTTCCATTAGACTTAATCTTTTCAATATATTTTCCTTGGAAAGAAAATATAATAGGGTCATAAGATCACATAAAATTAAAATTACACAGAGTAGTAAAAGTGAATTCTGGGTTAATAGCTGTCAATTAGAAAATTGATTTATAATTCCTGTTGTACACCTCCTATTTATTTATGTTTTCTCTCTTCACTAAGTTAAGCTATACTTTAAAAATGCTACTGGGACTTTTTGGGTGTGTCAGAGCCGGACTTACTACTGTTTTGCTATCTGCAATGTTGTAGCAGTAAAGGTTCACTTCACTTCTTTCTGACACATTTGTCCAGCTCCTAAATAGCTTGATGTGTAGATTGCAGAGCAGTGTGAATCAGGGCTGTTGTTTTGGGGCTGCTACTGTTTTTAGAAATTCTATTCCTTTTTCCTGTGAAAATATTCAAAACGATTCAGACATCAGGTAGAACACAGCTGAGACTAACAACTTTAGTATTTCTATCAAAAGATCAACAGTAAAACTAATAATTAATAAATTATTTTAGAATAATTGAAGAAGTAGAATAATGAAAAGTATCATTTAAAATTTTGTGCCTCATTAAAAACCAATTTACATTCTTTATGCCAAGTCATCATGTTTTCTATACATGTGTAGTACATATTTCTTAAATATGAAACATAAAAGTACACATATTTTTCTAGAAAACTTCCCCAAGTGTACATACAGTGTAATGTATTTCACACAGGTCTTCTAAATAATATGATTTTGAAGTATAGAAACATAAAAGTAAATACATTTTTCTCTTTTTCTCAGTTACTTGGGGGCCCAGTCTAGATAGTATGTCTTTGCTACTGACCTTAAGCCAAACTATCCTCTAGTTCCATTCCATTATATTAGTGCAGTATTTTTATTTTTATTATTATTATTTTTTGAGACAGGGTCTTGTTTTATTGCCCAGGCTGGAGTGCAGTGGTGTGATCCTGGTTTACTGCAGACTCAAATTCTTGGGCTCAAGCAATCCTCCCACTTCTGCCTCCTAAAGTGCTGGGATTATAGGTGTGCATCCAGCATCCTGCACGTATTTTTTTTTTTTTTATAGTAAGTATATAATGTACTTAATGTCCACAGTAGTTAAGAGAAAATATTAAGCAAATTTGAAGAAAATAATATCAATTTATTTAACAAATATTTACTAGCAAGAAACAACATAGAAAATTTTCTTGCCTTGTGAAACTTATATTCTCATGATGAAAGAGATCATAGACAAATATATCAATGCACATGTAACAAAATATCAAGGAACAATAAGAGATATTAATAAAAACAAAGCCAAGTTGGAGGATGTTTATATAGAAACCTGAATGAAGTGACAAAGGTGACCTGTGAATCTCTGGGTTAACAGAGTTCAGGAGGGAGGTGGTGGTGTGTGGGCCTGACTGTATGGTGTAAAAGGGAGAATGGAGTGATAAGGTTGGCAGCATATTGCGGACAACACGTTAGAGGGTTTTTCTTCTCCCTATTCTTTAAGGCAGAGAAGTGGGATGGTAGCTGGTAGGAACAGGAGTGAGGGAGTGTCAAAGGAAATTTTTTGTAGTGATGGAAAAATTGATACTGGTGTGTGAGAGAAAATTTTAGGAGCACAATCTTTGAATAAGGGGAAGAAATTAGAATTCAGTGCAAACATAGAGGGTTGGCTATAGACTGGACTGTGCATTATTTGAAGTAGGTGAGAAGACAGAATATAAATAACAGTATAGTTAGTGGGTGGATATGTCAAAATTGTGAATACTGTATAGTATTCATTGCTAACATTTGGAAACGTGTGTTTTGTAATGCAGAAGATAGACAGGAAAACCTTTCACAATGAGGGAAAGTCTCATAGCAAACATTGAGTGCCTAACATGTTTATTTACACATAAGGTCACAGAATCATCACAAAGAAACCAAAAAAGTAGAAATTGTTCTCTCTGTTTTACAGGTGAGGAAGCTTTCGATGATGGAGATCACATGAATTGCCTGAGGCCTCATAGTTAATAAATGACAATGTGTAACACGTACATATTTATTCTGTGTTCCCAGTAATGAGGGAAGGAAAGTCAAATATTACCTTGTTAATTCTTCTTTAGGAAATCAGCTTTAAATGATTAAGCATCTAGGTTTAGTGTTGCTGTGACCTCCATTTCCTATCCAGACACCCACCAAAGGCAGGATGAGGCAAGAGGCCAGTCAGGTTCATTAGCCTACTCACATAGGGGAAACAACCATAGATTAATTTAATAAGCTGACTTTGTCTATACTCTTTTTCTGTGTTTGCTCTCGGAACAACTCAAATGTCCCAATTTAACTGGCGAGATGATAGGTTTGAACTCTACGTACATTCAAATCCTTGAAGCACCGGCTGGCACTGGGCTTCGTGAGGACACGGGCTGAATCCACACCACTGAACCTCCTCACAGGCTTTCCCACTCGTGTGGGCAGGACAGGAACAGGAGAAGTCATCCCACAGGGAATGGCAAACACCTCCATTGCGACAGGGGTTGGACTGAGCAGAAAATAAATCAAAGGTGTAAAAGCACTGGCAACCAAATAGAAAAATGTTGAAGGTGAGACCATGTATCTGTTATTTTTAAAATGCTAATTTCCCCGCATCTCTACATTTTAAACTTTTAATATCCATTGTTAACTAAATAGAATGAAATGACTACTGCCATTACCAACTGCTTTCTGAAAGAGCAGAGTGGTGGCAGAGAGAAAAAAGATATAAAATTGATCTATAGCACAAGGAGGATTTTTCAAGTATAGCAGCGTCCTCTGTAATTTACAAATTACCAGACACTTTTCACATGCACTAATTATCATTTGAGGAAGGGATTCTTACTCCTGGTTTTACAGATGATAAAAAGAAGGTGTTTCCAGTTGCCCAAGATCCTATACAGAAGCGAAACAGTGAAACTTGGTACCTAGGTCCTCTGGATCCCAACTCAGTGATTGCCCTTCCCACACTGATCTGCCTCTGAATCACAGACATAGTTTATTATTTGAGTTTTCACAAGCTCGCTCACAAAAAGTATTCAAAATGAAGGTATTTAAAAAGAAATTTATTAGAGCATGGACTGTGTTTTCCCGGGTCTACTATTAACATATGATTTAGGCTAATTATATAACCTTTCTAAACTTCAGTTACTTTATCTGTAAATAACATAAATTGGGACAACAATGCCTGCTTTCCACTGTAGTCCTTCAATAGAACTAAATGGATTAAGCTATGTAAAATGCTGCCTAGTTCATTGAAAATGTTGCATAACAATGTTACAAGAATTCATTTGTGTATATTTAGAACCAAGCTTAGTGTAGGGCCATAGTTGGAGCTCAACAAATGTTCAACACATAGAAATGCATTTCCTTTTTTCCCTTTGAAAGGTCATGCAGAGCTGACAAGTTCTCGTATTTAAGAAGCTCTTAGAAGAGTACATAGAATATTTAAAGTAAAGCATGGGCTTTGAGAAATTATATTTCAGAGGATTTCAACTACCAGAAGGAAATTACCTCTCAGATTTCTCTTGTTGTTGCTGACTTAATAAAAGTTCAAAACAATAGTAGCTGGGCATTTAAAATAGAGTTAACAATATCATCCAAAAAGAGTTAATTCAGTTAAACCTCTGGGGAGCCATTAGGAGTTTAGGAATTGAAATATTATTATACTTAAGTAATTTGATTTTGTGAGGGTGAGAGAAGCCTATAGCTGAAGTTATTTTGGTTAATTAAATGGATCGTGATGCCAATAAGATCAAGGCCACATTTCTATGCCTCAATGTAAATTTCACAGTCTTGTTGGAAAAATATAGATGAAATATCATTCTATAATGGTGGGTCAGTAACATCATCTTTATATAGAAAGAATGGTTTCAATAAGTTATCTTTTTAATAAAATAAAAGTTTAACATATATTATATACCTAGTTTGTATGAGTAATCATTACCTTGCAGCTGTTGTCTCCAGGACAGCCTTGGGTTACATTGACAAGAACTGGATTGAGAGATGCATCATTTGTTGAATTTGGAAAGAATTCCAGATTTTGGTTGTTTAGTCTTACATCTTGGATACAGCCTTTGAAGAATCCACCATTAAGTTCAGTCTCCTGCTTGTCAGGTAGGCCACCAATGTAGATCACATCTCCCTTTTGGATTTTCCATGTAGAAGCAGAAATAAATCCTAGGTTTTGTGAAGATTGATACAGTTCAATTTTATTTGGCTTGATTTTCAAAGATATCAAGTGGACATTTCCATCATTAAGAACAAATTTTACTACAAATTTGGGAGAGTTTGGAGTCAGCATTGCTAGTCTGCCGTGCTCTAGCCAGACACGGATATATTGATAAGTGCTGTTTTCCAAAGCTAGAAGTAAGCCCGATGGTTGAAGTGTTCGGACAAACATGGAGAGGCTGACGGTGTCTCCATAGCTCTCATCAAGAGTAAAGACAACATATCCAGTGGAGTCATCCTGGCCAAATCTGCCTGCCACAAACTCTTCAAAATAGAGGAGGAGAAAAAAAGAAAAAGAAACATCTTAAGGCTCAAAAGACAGAAGGGATGGAAGATGAGAATTATACATTTCACAAACACACATGCAAACACACACACACACTCATACACAACTTTTAAAGTTCAGGACAGGTTTACTCAATAGAATAATGATTTGGCCTCTTTCTGGACTTCTGAGTACACTTTATCCCTAAAATAACTATCGTTTGGTTTGTCGTTTACACTTGAGGCCCATTGATCACAAAACAAACCAAAAAGATCTCTGCACTGATAAACTAAAGAATCTTCCCTTCGTTGCCCTAAAATATGGACCTTAATGGTGGTATATCAGACACTACTGTACTCCAACTTGGTGGAAGAAATTTTCAGACAAGAGGAATTCATGCAACCTCTGCAAGCGGACTGTGCAGGCAGTCATAATCTTTGCTACTTAGAGGCATGCTGAAGCAAACATGTCATTAAACATAACTATTCTTTGTAAAGAAATTTATTAGAGCCTGGACTGTATTTGTCCCAGGTCTGCTATTAACATGTGATTTAGGCTAGTTACATAACCTTTCTAAACTTTAGGTTTTTAATCTGTAAATAACATAAATTGGGACAACATAAATCAAGAATTAGATGATTAACTCTTCTCTTGGGATGACATCTCACATAAGCGGCAGGGCAGTTGAGCAAGGAAAAAGAAGGACCTTTTCTTCTGTGGTCCTGGTTGGGAGTAGGAGAGGCACAGGAAACAGAGAAGTAGGGGCAAAGCTGAGTATGAAACCCACCCAGCATTTCCTGCAGTCAGAGGAGTTATTGATGCTCATATGTGGCAATGGTATTGATGTGCATCGCCTCAAGAAAACTCTTGAGATATATAACAATAAAAACTGACCTTGTAAAATATGGGTGATATGGTAGGAAGAAAACTTCCCATCCTCACAAAGCTTACATTCTAGTTGGAGGAAAGACACCAGATACAGATAAGGAAGCAAACTGTATAATATATCAGATGGTGAGAAATCCTTTAGTACAAAATGTCAGGTAGAGAAAGGGAATAGGGAGATTTGGAGGGATGGAACTGTAATTTTAAATAGAACAATCAGGGAGGAACTCTCTGAGAAAGTGATATTTGAGCAAAAGCCCAATGTTATACTACATTACTGTAGTAACTCAAGAGAGAAATGATGATGGCTTGGATCAGTGGTAATGTGAAAGTGGTGAAAAGTGGTCAGATTTTCAAAATATTTTGAAGGTAGACACAACAGAATTTTCTGGAGCCATCTCTAAGGTTTTTGGCCTAAGCAACTGGAAGCATGGAGTTTCCATTTGCAGAGATAGGGAAGAAAATTGGAGGAACAGATTTTTTGGGTGAGGTGGGAGTCCATATTAAATTTGAGATGCCGTTTTGGATTTCCAAGCAGAAGTGACTAATGGGTAGTTGATACAGAGGTTCAGGCAGGATGTTCTGATAATGTGGGATTTGTTAGTATATATCACCTCCCATTGGCCCCAATTGGGAATGACTTTTCAACATGAGATTTGGAGGGGTCAAACATCCAAACCATATTAGATATTTAGAGCCACAAGACTGGATGAGATCACCAAGAGAGTGGGTATATAGAGAGAAAACAAGAGGTCCAAGAAGTAAGCCCTTGGGCATTAGAAAAGTGGAGGTAAAGGAAATGATGCAGGAGTAGCCAGTAAGGTAAGAGGAGAACCAAGGCAGAGTGGTGGACCATAAGCCTAGTGAGAAAATAGGTTTTCAGGAGGAGGGAGTGTTTAATTGTGTTAACTGGTATTGAGAAATTAAGTAAGATGGCGACTGAAAATTGACTATTGATTTTGCAATCTAGAAAGCATTGATAACATGACAAGAGTACTTTATTCAAGATATTGCTGTCCTCAAGATTTTATATCCCAATACTAACCAGACAAAAAGAGCATATTTCAGCATGTCTAAATGTCATCATATGGCTCAGTTGAAGTTTGGGCAAAGGTAAGACACATTTTAGTTTAGCTGAACTATAGTAAAACTTGCTTAGACAATCACCTGTGTTTGAAGATCTTCTGCATAAAAGGCTATATTTTCAGAACTCTGACTTGATTTCCTACAGGAACATTGCATTTTGAATCTGCATTTGGAGACCACCTGCTCCAGGCAACTACCGGTAGCTTTCAAAAGTGTACTGTTAGATAAAATAACCCCTTTGAAGAGGTTAACATCTCTGAATACACTGCAGCACTTTCATATGAGATAAAATGCTTAATAAGAAAATTTGGCCCTTGAAGCCCCTGAGGTTTGAAGATATGCCCAGAATCACTCAACCTCAGGGGTAGCGGGGTGCCTGCTGGTCATCCCAGGATGCCTTCAGCATCACTTTGTGGATCCGGATTAAAAGCCAAAATGCAGACTATTTTTTTTTCTCAGAAGCCTGACTCTTCAGCAATCCTATTCCTCAGAAATCACAAGCAACTAGTCAGCATGTGCGATTTGCTACATGATTTTAGAAACACCTGAAGACATGTATGACCTGGCTGTAGATTTGGAAGGGTGATTCTCATACTACTGGTTGACATGTTATGAAGAGGGACAACATATACAGATGAAAAACAATTTTGACAAGCTTTAATGATTGATGGAATACAACAAGATGAAATTTAACAAGAATAAATAAGAGCCACTTCGATCTAAATGTGCTTTATAATTTTAGAGTAGGAGAAACAGGACTATGTGGCATTGTGAGTGACAATGATACAAAGTGATGCAATCATGAAGTGTGGCTGCCAAAAAGTCAATGTTGTATTAAGCTGAAAAACATAAGCACATTTTCTAGAATAAGGGAGGTTGTGGCCCTGTGTCACTGTATCATCAAGGACATACAGACATCACATCTTAGAAGGAATACAAAGCAGCAAATATATTCCAAAACCTGCAAGCAGCTGATGAAGTGTGGGAAACTATGTCATATGTCAAACATTAGAAGAAACAGGAAGTTTAGCCCGAATAGAAGTGATGGCTTAGATGGCCGAAGATACCTTTCTTCAGATATTAAGTATTCTGAAGTAGCAGGCAAGTTGAGATTTTCATTTGCATGTCTTCCAGAATTGCAACATGGTCAATGAAGGAAAGCTACAGGCAAATCATTTTATTTCAATATAAGGAAATAACTTTTGGGCAATTTTTGGCAAGGTGGAGTGAGTGATCTCTCTATTCCTGAAGGTGTTTAAGCACAGATTTGAGCCACTACATTTGGCAGGTACAATTGTGCTAAAAATTCCGTCATAGAATGAAGCCTTTTCTATATCTAGGAAACTATAATTCTAAGAGAATAAAATTCTCAAAATCTAGGTATATGGCTGAAGAGAAGAGACATGCAAACTGCTTTTGTAAGTCAAATATTTGCCAGAGAGCAAGAGGTAGGTGATGTCATTTATTCTGAGTAGTAATATCTGGAACGCTCCATGTTCTTACAAACAGTCAACACAAGATATGTTGAGAGAACCTTATGGACACTTCTGTAAACTAAGCTTAGTTAAATCCTTTTCAGCAATCTTTCTGTGGATAAATTAGATTATTTTAAAAAGATCAACCTTGAGATATTGGAAATCACTATGTCTTTTGTGTTTAGTCAGCCACCAAATCCTCTATGCAGTCTCCTTGTTCATTACAGCGTATACCATGGTTGGAAAACATTGAGGCAAATATGAGTGCAAGTCATGAATGGGCTGAAGTTTGCCTTTGTGCTTTTTAGTATGTCTCCTTCCTCTTGAATATACATGTACAGTAGCAGAAAGACTCCATGTTCTCATTACTGCTTAAAAGCATTGTTTGTAGTGGGAGTAAACTCTCCAGGAAACATTCCTTCTAGATAACAGAAAATACAGAATATTTTAATTTTCTAATGAGGAGGTGATATGAAAAATATAACTTTCCTTAAATTTATACCAAGAATTTTCAGAAAGAAAAGATTTTACAGAACTCTCTCTCTCTCTGTAAAGTGATCTTTTGAAGTCAAACATTTTCATGAGGGTTAAACAGTTTCAAATAATGTTGGAGTATAAGGAAACTGGGAGAAGCGGGGGAAGGGTAACCAATTCAGGAACTTGGTTTGAAAAGTTCATGGTTTTCCAAGTTGGATAAAATAAAGAAAACCAGAACCCACTGGACTGGCATCTCTTGAATCTATTTACTAGGACAGTTAACATCACCATGGTCAGTATTAACCTTATGGGTCACTGCATCTGGAAGCCAGTCAAAATGAGTCAGCATCTGTTTGTTATTTTGTATATGTAGTAAAAATATTGCCTTAGGTCAATTAAATTTTCTTCAAAAGTGAACATTGCCTCAGCATAATTTCCCTTTTCTCCTTAAAAAAATCACAAAACAACTTGCCATTCTACTTAAAATATTACGTATAGCTAGTAGATGCCATACTTCATTGTCAAACAGGTCCATGATTTGTAATGAATATTGTGGTCAGGGGGAAACCCTTGAGTAGTTTCTAATAATTCTTAGACATTTGAACATGGAATAGAGTATAGGCTAAGACTGGTTTTAATTTTACTTCATATAAAGCAGAGAAGACTACTTACCAGATGTTGTCCTACTTCAAGTTACTCTAAAATCTTGGGGTAAATTACAGCTGAACTTCAAAGCAGTCTGTTACAATTACATCTCAGACTTTTTCAATGTATGATAATAATAATAAAAAGAAACAGGTATGTATTGATCACTATCAACAGCAATCTCTAGAACAATGTTGGAAGTTAAGGATTTTGAAATACTTTTCAAACTGTGGTTTACTAGAGAAATTAGATCAATTAGTTTATGGCATCTACCAAGTTCTACTATTGTTACTTTCCACATTTTCTTTTCTTTGTTTTTCTTAAGACACCTAGTATATTATGTCTTCTCCAGGGCAGCCTTGGAAAAGATACCTTTGAATAAAATTGGTGTTTTATAAAAACCCTATGCTTAATTATGATTTTGGAGCATATGTAAATTGCATAGCAAGGAGAGCAAGGAAATGAATATTTACCGAGAATTTGCTATGCACAAGATATCATGCTAGTATGTGGCACTGACAAATTTTATGTCTAAGGGTCCTTTTTTCAAAAGAATTATTTCTCTTTCAAATAAGATTTACATACATTTCTGATATGCAACCAATGGTAAAATTGCAAGAGCATTTTGCAAACACAAAGATGAAAACCTCTTTGGAAAGGAGCTATCTGTTTTTTTTTTTTACTTCTCTGTATGAGTGAAACTTATGTCCTATGAATCCACTCAAAATTAATTAATGCAAATCACTGCCCTCTTCTTTTCTTTCTCATCAGTGGGCAACCAGCAGCAAAAGTCCTGTGGGGTCATTATGTTTCATAGCAGGCAGAAGCAGTGTGGCTGTTTGTGCTGTTTCTGCTCTGCTCTGAGGCACGGCACTCCCAGCCATAGCAGTCAGCTTTCTCTCACCTCTCAGACAGTTGGGGCCTTTATAGGGCCTGTGGCAGTCACACTGGTAACTCAGCCACAAGTTGATGCAGCGTCCTCTGCTTTGACAAGGTTGGCTTTCACACCAATCCTTTCTCACACAGCCTGCCTTGACATTTAATGATGAGCCAGACGAGATGTTCTCCAGGGTAATGTGATTCCAATCAATTGTAATGTCTTGGAGACAGCCTACAAACGAAGGTGTGGATGGTATATTATAGAAGTTAAGTAGACCAACACCATCGCTGGTTGTCCCCACTGGTAAACCACCCAAAAGGAGTTCTGAAAACACATATTGATTGATCACTTTCAAGTGGAGAAGGAGCTTTCGAGATGCATTTCTCCTTACAGGAGTCATCCATCAAGGTAAGGGTCACAGCCTCTGCAAATATTACCTCCACGAAATGCCACTCTCCGTCGCTGGTATTATGGGAAATGTACAGAAGCACCTTTGGCTGATTGTTGACCTGAATTGATAAGTGAATGTAGCCACTTAGCAGCTCCAGCTTCACAAACACATCCCTGTTGCCTCGGAAAAGTAGAAGAGCCATTGGCTGAACAGTCTGAAACCTGAGGGCTATATTACAAACTGAGCCCTTGGTTGTCACTGAGCCAGTTTTGACCCACAGGAAACCATCGCCCTCAAATGAAAGCGTGGTTGCGATTTCACACAGGGACCCGGTGTAGCCAGATGGACACAGGCAGCTGAATCCATGCTGGCCATCTTGGAAGTGAGGGATGCATATTCCATTATTTAGGCATTGCTGATGGGTACAGCCCAGGAGAATATCAGAACAGTCCCTTCCTCCATAAAAAGTTCTGGAAAGGTTATCAAATGGGCAATGGCAAGTATAATTCCCAGGCAAGTTCTCACAAGTACCACCATTTTGGCAAGGGTTTGAAGAACATTCATTGACGTCTTCTTCACAGTGGATTCCTGTTAAATAATAAAAAAGGGTTAAAATTAGATATATTCATATCAAAAATAGAAGTTTCACATAATTTGCATGTATAATCTTGCAGAAGTACATGGATAGCTCAGATTTAGAACTGTAATGGAGTAAAATGTAAACAGTTATTAAGGGAAAGTAAAATCAAGTCTATATTCCACATGTGTCGTGAAGAAAAAAGATGCAGTCATGGCAGGCTTTGTATTCTTCCTCTAGGAATAGATAATTTGCCAAACACTGTGATTGATTCCAACTATCATTGTCAGATATACATGCAGCACCGAATATCATACAAACAAAAAAGAGAAAAAAGATTGCTCTTGGCACTGATGTAAGATACCATTTATTTATTTCGGGACTTTTTTCTCAGACATTGTATATTCTGTCCTTGGCTGCAGATTTCACTCTATTCTACTTGGAAACAGTGATTTTGCCTTATATCTTGTTTATATTTCCCCATAATTCCTAAAAGTTTGCCAGAAACATAGTCCAAACAACTCTCACCATGAAGGGCTTCTAAGGTGAATGGAAGTCCCCATTTCCTCTTTCCCTACAATGCTAGTGTAAATCATGATGTCTACACCATAACAAGCTCCTTTCCTGTTTATTATTTTAACTTCACTTTCTATTTTTATTTTCTGATTCCAAGTTAAAAAAGATATCTAATTAGGAAATTATTAGAATTCATTTAAAAAAAAGTAACATGAAGAAGTATAACACCTTTTAAAGGGGATGGCTGTTGCTTTTCGAGGGAGATTCAGATGGACAAAGAGTACCAATAAAAATTGACATATGCATAGGACTTTATGGTTTCCCCAACATCTTCATTCAAATTATTATATTTGCGCTCACTACAATTTTCTGAGGTTTTCAAAGCAGATATTTTTAGTTCACTTTCACAAAATAAATTGAGGTGTAGAAAGAGCGAAGTCTAAATTCCAAAGCACTTTTACCATCAGACCCAAACTAACTAGTTTTGTTTTTGAGATGGTGTCTCACTCTGTCGCCCAGGCTGGAGTGCAGTAGTGCAATCTTGGCTCACTGCAAGCTCTGCCTCCCAGGTTCACGCCATTCTCCTGCCTCAGTCTCCTGAATAGCTGGGACTACAGGTGCCTGCCACCACGCCTGGCTAATTTTTTTTTTTTTTTTGTAGAGACGGGGTTTCACCATGTTAGCCAGGATGGTCTCGATCTCCTGACCTCATGATCCACTCGCCTCGGCCTCCCAAAGTGCTGGGATTATAGGCGCGAGCCATCACACCTGGCCTAAATTAGGTAAGTTTTAAAAATCCAACCTGGCCATGCTTGGTAGCTCACACCTGTAATCCCAGGAGGCCTAGTCGGGCGGCCTGCTTGAGGCCAGGAGTTTCAGATCAGCCTGGCCAACACGGTGAAATCCTATCTTTACTAAAAATACAAAAATTTGCCAAGCATGGTGGCGCATGCCTGTAATCCCAGCTACTCTGAAAGCTGAGGCAGGACAATCTCTTGAACTCAGGAGGTGAAGACTGCAGTGAACCAAGATCACGCCACTGCTCTCCAGCCTGGGCGACAAAGCAAGACTCTTGTCTCAAAAAAAAAAAAAAAAAAAAAAATCCAATCGTACACACTGTTTTTTAATTAATAATTTAGTGTATTCTCATTTATTGTTTGTTATTAATATGCATGTCTTATTTTCCCACTTAACTCTATGCCCAAATGCGTGTTTTTAAAAATTTAATCCAAAGATTCCTATATTGATAATGTTGGATCAGAACCCCAGCTATACTGCTTGATCATGAGCAGGTTACACACACTTTCTGCATTTCAGTTTCCTCATCTATGAATGGGATTAATAATAGCATTTACATCATAAGGCTCTTTTAAAGATTAAACAAGTTAAGACACGTAAATATTCATAACATTGTTTGGTATATAACAAGTTCTCAATAAGTGTTGGCCGTTACTAAAAAGTAGTAAGAAAGAATTATCCTCTAATGACAAAATTCAAATAGTACTGTAGTCATTGAGATAGACTATTTAGAAAGTGTGAGCATGTGTAATGCCCTGTAAATTGCATAATTTTACATGAGAGATTTACTTGGACAGCATATTAGTCTAGAATCTCATCAAATTGTGCTTTCCTTGAAGGAAGGAAAATGTCTGTTTTATTCACCAATATATGTCTAAAACATAGCATAGTACCTGGCTTGTATTAGCTATTTAGTTTTGGAATGAATGAATTCATTATGACCTTCCTAAAATGATTAAATATTTTTATAATGCATTCAATCTGATCCAAAACCAAAGTGCTTTCTTTGTGTAAACTTTTAGATAAATGTATGCAATGTTAATCTTTGATGATCTACTGCCATTTATGATCTACATATCTAGGCACTTGATTGGACTCTATTGTACTTATATTTTACTGTACTAGGATTACTTTCATACAAGCTCTGTCAATTCAAAAATATTTCAAGCTCTGTGAAAACAGTGGACATGTTATAATCTTACTTAGAGCCACCCACAGCACCTGTACAATGCTAATGGTATGAATTATTAAATGTTTGATGAATAGAAAGAATAGAACTGAATGGAACTAATCTATTTGTTATATAGTCATCCTGGGAAGCACAGAAAACTGACATAGGAATTACAGGTAAACTACAGTATATTCTAAAGGGGTGTTCCAATATAAGTTTAATATAACTGAATATGAAAAGTTGAAACTTTTGTACTAGAAGATATTTTACTTAAACTTGATTTTCAAAGGATTTTAAGAACAAAAAAAGTAATAACAAGTATTTGAGGGTAAAACTATTGAATAACTTATACGGCATAACAAAAGCAAAACATGATTTTTTCTCCCACCCTATCTTGAAACATATTTAACTGGGGAAGGGTTTCATTGCCTCTAGATAAAAGTCTTCAGCAGACTCCAGGACTTTTCGGCTTACTATTTGATAGTAGTGTCACGATCTCTTAAAAAAAAAACACCCACAGCAATTAGAATGGCCAGTCACATATAATGATCAAAAGTCTCATGCAATTTAGAATAAAATCGTCTTTGCCTGCTAGGCTAACTTCAGGCTGTCTTGAAAGAGTATTCGGAAGCCTTCTTCCCTCTTTCTATTCCATTGTCTCCACCCTCAGATTTATGTGTTCTGTCCCCTAGAAGACTGAAGTTGGTGACAAAAAATGGGGGAAGGGATACAGAAATTATTCACCTGACTAATACAATATGGTTCCATGGTTTCTGAGACTGGGAGTTGTTTAAAGTTCGTATTTGTTATAAGGGGCACTTATGAGTTCCTTGGAGCCCACTGTATTCCTCCAGCTGAGACTCACTGTAGAGTACCGTGAAGGCAGGCAGACATTGCCTCTCCTTTTACTGACGGCTCATATTTGCTCCTCCCCCAACCCCTTTGCTATTGGTTTACTGACGTTTACTCCTGCTTCCTTCTTTATCAACTCTTTTAGTAGGATTCTTTCACCTTCCAACAGAGACCTATTGAGAAGAACTCTTTTTACACAAACTACCTACTAATGCTCCTACCACGGGTTCCCCATCTGAACCACAGGATTCACGTCCACTTAACCTGCAGTAGGAGGGGAGTGCATTTACTTTCCAACACAGCACAGCAACAATTCTTTCTCTCTCTTTCCTGATGCCTTGGGTTAAGAGTCATCACACTTTTTCATCTTTAGATTCCTTAGGCAGGTGAAGAATCTAGTCTAAGTTGCCCGTTCCTTCCCTTCCACCAACTTTAGATGACACTGGAACGCTCCTGGAAGCTATGGTCACTCTGGTTTAGAAAGTAGCATCTAGCCCTCAATTTGAGGGGTAAGATTCAACTCACAATACAGCAGCAAGCCTCTCCAATGAAATCTCCTTGTAGATCCACTCCTTCAAATTGCCTCTGAAGAATTTTCACATACCCCTGACATCAGTATAAACCTTTTGGCCAGGCGAAGTGGCTCACACCTGTAATCCCAGAACTTTGGAGGCCGAGGCGGGTGGATCAGGATGTCAGGAGTTTGAAACCAACCTGACCAATATGGTAAAACCCCATCTCTACTAAAAATACAAAACTTAGCCAGGTATGATGGTGTGGGCATGTAATCCCAGCTACTCAGGAGGCTGAGGCAGGAGAATTGCGAGGTGAGGTTTGCAGTGAGCCGGAGATTGTGGCCACTGTACTCCAGCCTGGCAACACAGCAAGACCTCTGCTTCAAAATAAAAAAAAATAAATAAATAAAATAAATAAATTAAAAAAATAAAAAATAAAAAAAGTATAAACCTTTCAAAAACCTGAAGTCTGTTATCTGTATTTACTTTAACATCCTGTGTTTTCGTTTATTTCATAATTCACTTTGGTACCTGACAGCAACCATATCTTGATCCCTTAGTTGAAATTTCAATTGACCATTTTCTCAATTTATAGAATAGCTACTCTATGATGTACTCTCTGATGTACTCTATGATGTAAGCCTGAATGTACTTACAATATAATGAAAGGACAAAATATATATTTATGGAAATGTATTGTACATAGTAGGTTCCCAGCAGATATCGATAATATAAGAGAATCAAACTCAGGCAACATTAGAGCGTATTTAGGAAAGTTTCAGGGAAAAGACTTTGAATGATAGATAATGAAACATCTTTAGATATGAAATCTTCATATTAAGTCAAATCAATAAATATTGATTATATATCTATCATGTATAAAATATTGTGGATAACATGAAGTTAGAACTAGTCCCTGTCCTCAATGAATTTAATAAAGGAAAAGTAAGACAAATTTGTGAAAAATTAAATGCTAGCACAAGTCAAGACAATACTGAAGAGATTTCACTAGACAGTATACAATAGATTCTAAGTGAATTGTATCGGCAGTAGCTGCTGCAGAGCCTCCAGAGAAAGGTATCTCTTCAGACCTGGCTGGGAAGGTCTTACAGAGATAGAATTTAACATAGGTTTTCAAATACAGATCGAGTTGATAAAGAAGGCCTTGTGGCCAGGCACGGTGGCTCACACCTGTAATGCCAGCACTTCGGGGGGTCGAGGTGGGCGGATCACAAGGTCAGGAGATGGAGGCCATCCTGGCTAACACGGTGAAACTCCGTCTCTACTAAAAATACAAAAAATTAGCTGGGCGTGGTGGCGGGAGCCTGTAGTCCCAGCTACTCTGCAGGCTGAGGCAGGAGAATGGCGTGAACCCGGAAGGCAGAGCTTTCATTGAGCCCTGGGCGGCAGAGCGAGACTCTGTCTCAAAAGAAGAAGAAAAAAAAGACGTCCTCGTATGTGTAAATAAGTGAATAAACAAAACATTCATCGATGGGAAAGCTTAACATTTAGAGGTGACAATGGGTTTGGCAATCTGTTTGGCACGTAGGATTTACGTAGGAAAATAAACACACAAAGGTTAAATGTAGTCAGAGTGGAGAAGGTCTGGGAATTTACGAGGTTTTTAACTGTATTTTTTTTATTTTCTGGCAGTGGGGAGTCATACGTAATTGTTGGACAGAAAACCAACATGGTTTCTCATAAAGATCAGCTTCACAGGAATATGTAACACAGAGTGAAGTAGGAAGAAACTGAAGACAGGAAGACCAACTAGGCAGCTATTACAACTATTTACCCATTAGCTTATTAGGGCTTGAAATAGGATGTTTATTTCTTTACAATTTACAGTACATTTTCATTTATCCTTTGTGGGCAAATAAGTGCAGATGGTCGTGCTTTCTATACCATTGCCTACTGTATTTTTTCTTATGATTGCTAAAATTTATGCATTTGATCTTTCATAAAATGTCAATAATTAGATTATGTGTTTCTTTTAAATATAAACAGAAAAGCAAGTTTTAAATTTTACAATAATTTTAAAAAGAACAAAAAAAGTAGAGAAACCCTGTATTAAGATCAATAGTCAGAAGAACAACAAACAGAATTAGGTCTGAAAAGTAGAATGATAAACAGCAGTTTATGCTTTTACTTTACTTAAAATCAATTCTATTGACATGTCCAATGTAAAATAAAGTCCGACATATTTATTTGATGAACCCAGAAAACTAAAAGTGGGAAAAAAGATCAAAATGTCTTGTATTGGTTATTGGAGTAGTTGGGCAAAGAACAAGATCTGCTGTCAATCAAGATAAAAGGATTAGGGGATATTTATGGGACCACTGGGGCCATTCAGTCTTCTTAATTGGGTATTTTAGTTGAATACAAATTGGTTATTTATGTCCAATTATTTATAGTATGGGATGGATTACTTGAAGCTTATTGTTATTTGCTTATATAAAGTCAATTCATTTAATTAATTAAAAACTGTCACCTCACTTTATTTTCCTAAAATTCTTTTAGTTCAGTATTTGATTCCATGATAATACTGTATTTCAAAATAATCATGATAGCGAAAATGTCTACCACTTGGCATATCTCATATTTTCTTGAGAATAAATCATATTAATGGATAAAAAGAATGTAGACTTTATATTTAGAATTAATATCATTGGATATGAAGATGATTTTTGTCATAATTCTCACTTTGCTGAAGCCATGGTTAATGAAATATCTAATATGAAGTTATATAATTTACACTAGACATGTATATACTAGACATATATAAATGACATATATATACTAGACATATATACACTAGACATATATAAAATACATACACAAATGAGGAAGCTTCATCTTGATCTGTTTTAACTGACTTAGGGTTTAAAATTTTAATAAATAGAAATCAAAGAAAATTATAATAAATAGAAATCAAAGTAGAAATTATCTAAAACCAAAACTCAATGCATAAATATATCCACTTTTCCTTTCTCAAAAGTTTGAATTTTCATTTGATAGTAATATCTGTTATAGCATTAAACATTAATTGCTAAACATCTTAAAAACACTAAGCATGGTGCAAATTAGCATATGTAAGAAAAGAGTTAGTTACCTATCAGCATTGCCATTAAAATGTGAAAACCATGTGTTCTGGCTCCAAACATCCTTCTGTTAAAAAAGAGATATCCATCCAAACACCGACTAGGTTGACAGAGTGAGTTTCTGATCATTTTGGACCATATCCAGAAGTGTGAGCTTGTTTTTCAATGTCACCTCTTCCTCAGGTAGAGAGTTTGGGGACTTGTTTTTGACTCATTTCCCTCCAAGCTGGATCAGTGGGACTTAGTGTAAGACTCATTTGTGCTGCTTACCAGGCAGCCTTGTTATTCTTAGATCCCATCCCTGCTTAGCATATGGTGACTCACCTTTTTAAGTCACACTAGTGAGTGTTATGATCACAACACTGAACGCTGACATTATTATTATGAAGAAATGAGTTTTGGGGGACTCTAACCACAGATAAGCATTTTGGACAACTTCTATTGTGGAAAATTAGGGCCTAATTTTATTTTGCTTTACAGCAATGAAAATGCTGTTTTGTTTTGTTTTCTTTTGTTTGTTTTGCTTTTGAATAGTGGTTAAGAAATTAATGGCAACTTCAAACCTATTGAATATCTATGCAAGTGATAGAAAGGAAAGAAAAATTAAGAAAAAAGAGCAAAGGCTTTTATTAATTGAGACTGTGGCAAGAGTTACTTGTGTGGTGCTCTCAGACAAATTCCAGCCTCTATGAAAGCCCAGTTATGCTCCACTCCTTTAAAATCCAATGGCATTTAATTTTGTATGAGAGAATAATTTGAATATGTGAGGTGTTTGAGATATACTGAGAGTACAAACAAAAACAGTAATTCTTTTTTGTTTCTTTTTAACATTTTCTTAAAGGGGAACCTGAAGACCTATAGAGGTTTCACATAGGCAGTATAAGCTGAGCGGTCATGAAGGCCCCTAGAAGTACCATACTCCCTAAAATTCTCACCATAAGAGCAATTCCTTTAGGTTGAGACCTTGTCTCTTAGAAGCCTCAGTAAAGGTGAAAATGTTACCTGAGAGGGGCGGTAACTGTATCACAAAATAGCCATTAGTGCCTTATCATGGGCAGTATATGCCACATTAAAAAAAAAAAAAATGCCATATCACTGAGGTCAGATAAGTTGTGATGGAAACCAGTAACAAGGCAGAAAAATGTGTCATGCAAGAGACATTGCAATAGTGCATGTCTTCATTCATTTATTATTAATTCATGTTTAAAACTTACTTATCAAGGCCTTAGTTTGACTGCCAGTATGTGAGTGCAGGAGATATGATGGTGAAGAAAAATAGATATAATCCTGATTCTTGAAGCATACAGTTTACTCAAGCTTACAGTAGTGGGGAAGGCTGAGCAGACAATAGCCTTGAGGACTGAAGGAAGAAACGTATCTATTGGGGGCTAGAGGGTAAGGGTGGGATGAGAAGGAGAGGCATCATATTCAGGGTTCTGATCAATGGATCTACTTGGAGAGGCATTTCTAATAGTCCTCAGGGAACCAGAATAATGAAGTAGAATAAACATGGACTAGGAGTCAGACTATGACACTGACTTTTATACTAATCGGAGTTTTGAAACTAGGCTATGAGAACTTGGGTAAATTAGCTAATTTATTTAAGCTGAAATTTCATATAAAGTAGAAAGAATAAAGCCTATGAAATAATTATTTTTGTGTGGACCAAATGAAATAACTATAAATGCCTGGAGCGTACTAGTCATTCAAAGGAGTTTCATCAACTTTTTTTTGTGGACAGTATAAGTGAACTTGGATAAATATTACTTGAATAAAAATATATAAGGCATACTTTTTTAATTTATAGGCAACATGAATCTGTTAAAAATAATGACCTCCCTTAGGCAGAAGTTATGGTTACCTCCAGTAGTCGTTGCCCAGCATGTCCCACCCCCATTCCTTACAGAGAGACAGGTGTCCCACCATATAGAATACACATGTCAAATATATTCTTTCACACACTCCTTTACAGCTGGGTCATGGGCATGTGACCCAATCCTGGTCAATAGGACTTGAGGAGTGCTCTGCTAGGGGAGGCTGAAAAAGGCTTTCTTCTCCAATATAACAAAGAGATGTACCATTAGAGGGCTTGGAGGAGGGAGAAGATCAGGAAAAATAACTAATGGGTATAAGGCTTAATATCTGGATGATGAAATAATCTGTACAACAGCCCCCCATGACAGAAGTTTGCCTATGTAAAAAACCTGTACTTCTACCCTTGAACTTAAACTAAAAGTTAAAAAAAGGAAGAAAGAAAATGAGAACTTTAACATAATATATACTTACACACAAACTTTAATAATTTACATGAATACATGTAAATAAGTCTATATAGCTAATATATCACAGTGATTTACAAAAGGAAGGGAGAAAAATGAATGGGGGATGGGGAAACAATAGAATGGATTGGCTGGGACAGAATGGAATAGGTATAAAGCAGGCAAGCCAGAGATCTCATGTCAACTAAAGAAGACAGTTTTCTTAATCTGAAGTAAAGAGTTAACTCCTTTCACTTGAGGTGAAGAAACCACAAAACTGAATTGAAGAGATACAACTTATTGGGTGAAGACCTATAAGTTTCAATTGACAATAATTTACTGATAATTATTATTAACACTTTTATGATCTACAGCAGCCTATGGTTTACTTTATTCTTTATTACCTCAACTTATCTTTGAAATATGGATCCATGGTGATCTGACTTTCCAAATTTTGTGTGACATTGGGGCTGTCATGACAATTGATAGTATCTGGGCCAAAGGAAATGAAAATCTCTTTCTAACTCCCAATTTGAACTAAAAATATTTTTTGTTTTAGGAGGCAGAGATAAAATATGAACACTCCAATAAAGAAAGCTAATATGATAGTGATTTTACTTGAAATCATGTCATTATAGAAATTCTTGGAGAAAATTGGATGTTTAACCAGGAGAAAAGCAGATACCAGGGCATATCAGAAGGGTCTTCATGTAGCTAAGGTCCATCACATGGAATTTTATGTTTTATTTGTTTCTAACTGTGAAAACTACTACCAATGGTAAGAAGCCTTTGGATAGTTTATATATGCTCACTGTGCAGAATCTTCTAGTAGTTGATGCTCATCAAGCATAGAACCAGCTCTCTTGGGAGACAGTATGTTTCCTGACATTGAAGCTGTGCAGATGTAGAGAGAATCATCATTCAGCATGGATATTATAATAGAAATTTAAGAAAAGATATGTTATGTAGTTCAATGGCCTCTAATGATTCTCCCAGTCCTAAGATTCTATCATAATTTCTAAGTAAAGAATATGTTGCACGCATAATTTCTAAGTAGATAATTTTAAGTGGAAAATATGCTGAATATAAGAGTTGACATTTTCATAATTTCATAATTTTGTCACAGTTTAAAAAATCTGTAAAAAGGAAAGAGCAGTAACTTTTTTAGAAGGCTACTAATAAGGATTAAATGAGGCAATTGTTCATAGCATATGGTTCCAGGCCATAGGTGCTTATCAAATGTTTTGTCTTGCCATAATTCCCCAACTCCATTTTTATTTGCTTAAACACATAGTTAGATTTAATAATATCCACAATTTTTCTCTGTGTTGATTACCATTAAATTTTACTTTTCTGGAAGTCAATCCCCGTACGTGACCTCAACTATGCAGAACATAATCAAGAACGAAGATATGTTCTAAAAGTTTCTATGTTTAAAACTAGAGATTGCAAAGTTTATTAACTATTTCCTCAGGCCTTAGTCCATTATTCATTATTATTTTAGATACAATTAAAGCAAGCTTGATTATCAAATATTTCAGCTTGCTGTGGAATAGAATCAGCAAAAGAAAAGGATAAGGGAGAACTTTGTGTACTTTTTCAGCAGCAGGAAATGACAGCCGAGAACTAGACAATAAATGTGAGTAGATAGAACTAACACTTACTGAGTCTCAGATCTGTACCAGTCACTGGGGTAAATGCTTTATTTATGTGGCCATTTAATCATTCTAATAAATGATGAAGGATGTATTGCTGCCTTCATTTCATAGATGATGAAACCGAGCCAACTTGTGGTTGGTACTCACTCAGTCTGCCTGACTCCTGAGATAAGACATTTGTTCTCTACAACATGCTGCCTCCAAGGAAAATAATATGATGAGCTGGCATAAAATAATATTAAAAAGTATAGTACCTTGAAGATATTGAAAATAGGAACAAAGTCAAAATCCATAGAACATAGAACAATAAATAACATTGTCATCAATAAGACACAAAATTGTATGCAACTTTTTTAGCCAAAAATGCAAGAAAATGTGTAACATATTTCTGAAATATTTAAATGTGAAATGATTAAAATAAAACATTTTTTTTCCCAAAAGAATTATAAAAATGTGTTACACCAAAAGCTCTTTTATGTGGGCCACTCTCAACCTTAATGATATCAGAAAAAGTGATGTTACTATATTGGTAACTTATTTTGTATATTAAGATTGTGTGCGTGTACAGCATAAAGCATGGAATTATTTCTTCAGTATCCATTCTTTGCTCTACTTTATGATTACACTATTCTAAAGTTCTGATGCAAGAGACACATATACACACTCTCCAGACCTGATATTTGTTCAGAACCATATGGTAGCTCAGATAAAAAAATGCTGAGCCCAGAGGAAGATTTGATTCAGTCTATTGTGTGGAAAGTATTCTGAGATCTTCAAACGAAAGACAAAATAGCTGCAAAAAGCCTTGCATTTCAGTTTCACATTTCACTTGATTTTGCACTTCAAAAGTCATACTTTGAAGCTCAGTGGATATAGGTAAGTGATTTTTAGTTACTTTACGGACTAACAAGGAGAAAGTACAGCATTGCACATGCTCGCTCTTGTTGACTTTACTTTGAAAAGTAATTTCAGAGAAACTCAACCCAGTTCACCCAGAACTATCCTAATTGGCTTTGATCAGTAAATCATCAGAAAGGGCTCTGCTCTTGCTTAGTCCTTTTTTCCCTTGTCTTGTCAAAAGTGAATGATTAAACACTCAAGTTACAGTGAATTATAAAAACCTGTCTTGTATTGAGTTCGATGTTGCTATTCAAAGAAATGTTGGCTTTCTCTCTGCCATGGTAGGAATTGGCTTTACATTCTTCAGTAGTGCTGTTTGTCATTTTTTACAAATTTATTAATATTTTAATTCTGTACAGCCATGAAAATATCAAAGACCAAGTATATTATTGACCTGGTAAGGCCTGCCATTCATAGCCCTCCAAATCTGGCTTTTATTCATTTCCCAGCATTATTTTCCATTGCTTACTACATAAATGGTTGTATTAAGATATATTTTAGTAGAATAAAATTTAAAACACATTCAAAGCTTTCTCTCTCCCTTCAGTTTTTTTCAAAATGCCGACTTTCTTTCAGAGTTCTGCTCAACCGCTACTTTCTCTTCATTTTTTTCAAAATCCCAACTTTCTTTCAGAGTTCTGCTCAATTGCTACTTACCCATATTGAAATGTCTTCTACTTGTAACTCTCATTCATGTTTGTCCTTGAACATCTGAGCTTATCCACATGGAACCCAGCGTAGAGTACATTGTATTCTTTTTTTTTTTTTTTAAATATTTGTGATTTACTTTCCTTAACTGTATTGTAAGTCTTACAAGTGTGAATACCTCTATGTTTACCTCCTATTATACTGTATTATATAACACAGTACTGCTATAATGTATATATCTTGATGAAATGTGTGAAATGCTGTAATCAAAATGAGCATGTATTCAGTCTTTTCTCCTGCATGAAGAGCCTAATGTATTGGAAGACAACTTTAGTCTTTATTCAATGCAAAGATAAATCTGGCATTTGCAGATATCTAATGTATCCATGAATGGACATGACAGGTCTGTAAATTATTTGAAAATATATGTAATATTTTGTGATTTGTTGTTTTGCATTTTTCTGGGGGAAGAATTTATAGTATTGGCTCTATAAAATATAATATCATAAGAATCCCTTAGTAGGAGTGGGTGTGGTTAAAATGCAAAATCTTAGGACACATCCCTAGAAATTCCGATTCTGTGAATCAGGATTGGGCTCAGATAGCTGCATTTTTTACGAGTATACCAGTTAATTCTGTTAACACTCTTCCTCAGACCTGGTCTAAAATTTCAACAAATTTTCACAGGAATATTTGATCTGGAAAAGCCAAGAAGCTCTGATTGCAGGAAATAAAACACTTTCAGAGACACAAATTTTACCTACCCATGTAAATGTGTCAGTTCAAAGAAGCTGGCTTTGGATTGGCATTTAAACTGTCCCTAAACAATGGCAGTGACTTTTAGAAGAAATAACTTAGTTGATAGAGGTTTCTTGATAAAAGGCAGAAACTACTTCACCAAAATATTTCTTTAAAATTTCTATTTGGCCAAAACCCAAAATCTCTAACATCTTGGATTATACCATATGCTGCCTATTAACTGAGTAGATTTCATTATGTCCTTCACAGAATAAAAAGAATATCTTAAATATGCAACAAGAAATTTCCTTCTACATTTTATCTTTGCTTTAACCATTTTTCAATTTCATTCTTTCTTAGTACAATCTTAAGATTAAAAAAAATACCTGTGGCATATTGTAGTAAACATAGGCTGACTTAGCTTTTTAATTACTAGTTTCACATATATTAATTGGCAAGCCTATTTAATAAATATGGAAGAGAGAGGAGGTGTTTGGAGGTCAAATGTCCCAGCAATGGCTCCAGTTAAATATGTGATCCTACAGGAGCCATGTAGTTTCTCTGAGTTTTCACTTTGTCCGTGGTGAAATGGGAGTAAGCACCTTTGCACTGCCTACCTCTAGTTGTTGTGAGAACTGGAAAAGGTAATGAATATGTAAATATTTTAGAGAACATAAAGTGCTCTATTTGGCAAAATATAAAGCACTATCCAACTATAGGGTAATATGCTTCTCTAAATGTCTGGAATTTGTCATTTGGTTAAAAGAAGTAAAATGTCTCTAATTTTAAAGTTAAATGAATAAAAGAAACACTTGAAATGTTAAATTTATGTTAGAGATCCATCCATTTTGTAAATATAAATTCTAACAGCTATTTAATTAAAATATGCTGAATATTAAGCACATTATTAACAATAGCTACTGCTATTGGGTAGGTATGGTGTGCAGGTCACTCTGCTAAGTATTTTACTGTATTATTCATTTCTCACAACCTCACAGTGAGGTAATTAAGCTGAATAAATTGAAACTTTGACAGCTTATGAAACTTATTAGACAGTGGTAGCGCCAGAACTTAAATTTAGATCTGGCAGTGCCCAAATACAAATTAGTTACACTTATATCTATCACAAGTTTAGCTATGTAGAAATAATATAAACAAGTTTGAAACGTGTAAACAACAATAATTGCTGTTTAGCAGGAGCCCATATCCATTCTGTAGCATCTATTTAGTAGCTACTGTCAATATCCCATTAAAATGTGTATGAAGACAAGAAAAAGATGAGAGATAACACAATAGTAACAGATAAAATGAAAAGATAACTTACTGTCTTAATTGAAGAAAATGCTTAATTATAAAACAAAAGGTGCTGAATTAAACAAAACCAATGTAAAACAAAGAAAGTAGCAACAGAAATGGTGACTAACCTCATCTGACAAGTTCCACTACTTTCAGGAAAGTACAGAGACATGGTTTTCATATCCTGCAATCTGCAATTAGGCTCAGAGCCCTGGGTCTGCACTAATGAAAGAGCCAGCTGATGGTCACTCAGTTGCTTTACAGAGCTAGTCTGAATACTATTTTCCTTGTCATTCTTATACCCTGTCTTCTCCATGTTTTAAGAAATGACAACTTGCAGAACAAAACAAGGCAAAAGCAACAGAGGACTATATTTTATTTATCTTACAAGTGACAGAGAAGATATCCACTTAGTTTGAAGTATCTGTAAAACAGGTAAGACCCCAGTACAGTTTAGTATTATTACAACAGGTGGTTACCAACTACCGGAACTTGAACAGGAATTTCTACTATGTATCTGAGGTGGTGCTTTGACTGTTCCTCAAGGTGGTCAGTGAACCTGGCTAATGATACCTCACACATTTATTTTGTTAGTAAACACTAGGTCTGGCTGCGCACTTGCTAAGGAGATGTGGGGAAGAGTGGGGCAGTGGGGAAGAGAGAGAGAGAGAGAGAGAGAGAGAGAGAGAGAGAGAGAGAGCGAGCTAATTCCTTTCAACATCAGATTGTAGTCATGTGTAAGTTAGGATATTTGGCAGCAAGCAATAGAACACCTAAATGAAGCTTCCCTAAATATTAACATTTATTGGCTCATATAAGGAGGAAGTCCAAGAAAAAATAGTATCAGCAGGGTTATCTTGAAGACTCAAAAAGATCAAGAACTCAGGTATCTACCACTTCTTCACCTCACTGGTCAAAGTTTCAGCTTCACCTCAAGGACGTTTTTGAAGTTATAGGATGGCTGCAAGTGGCACTCTATCTGCCTGCTTCCTCATTCACATCCACCTGACAGCTCTACCTAAAGAACAAATGAGAATTTCTTGAGAAGCCATCAGCAAACCTTTACTTACATTCATCTCTAAATGAATCAATGGCAAGAAGTAGGAGGAAAGAGGATTATTCTTTGGAACTGAGAATGAAGTCAGCCTCCCCTGATGTACCTGGCTGCTAGGAAAAGGAGGTAATTAAAGAAACCGCTGTTCTTTTTTTTTTTTTTTGAGACGGAGTCTCGCTCTGTCACCCAGGCTGGAGTGCAGTGGCGCAATCTCGGCTCACTGCAAACTCCGCACCCCTGCGTTCACGCCATTCTCCTGCCTCAGCCTCCCGAGTAGCTGGGACTACAGGCGCCCGCCACCACGCCCTGCTAGTTTTTTGTATTTTTAGTAGGGACGGGTTTTCACCGTGTTAGCCAGTATGGACCTCCATCTCCTGACCTCGTGATCCGCCCACCTCGGCCTCCCAAAGTGCTGGAATTACAGGCGTGAGCCACTGCATCTGGCCAGAAACCGCTGTTCTTTTATGAAGAGGTAAAGCAAGAGGGAATGCATGAGGATTGGACAGACACAAGTTGTGTGTTTGAGTATATATACATATACATACGTACATTATGTATTCCTAGTGCTTCACAAAAGAAAAGGAACATAATGCTAAAGAGCTAAAGGAAGAAAGCCCAAAATTTGGTTTTAACAAAACATCAAGAACATTTTAGAAGACTATACTTTCACGATAATATGTGTGAAAATTGATTTCTATGGAAATAAAGTAAAAAGACACAAAAATGAAAACAATAACTGAAAAGATAACAGGATGGGATTAAGGACTACAGACTGAGAAGAAAAGGATGCTGTGCAAAATAACAAGAATAAACTAAAACTAGCATTGCAATAGTGCTATTAAAATCTGCACTGGGGGCAGAAAAGTGGAAAACTGGTACTGCAGATAATCAAAGCAGTATGATCTAGTAATTAGTTATACAGATATGTTTAGTTGGTGAGAACTCATTAAGCTAAATACTGTGGTTTATGTAATTTTGTGTTTATTGTACTTCAATAAAAATTTTAAAACTACATCTGTGATAAGAGAACAAAACTGGGAAACTATTCCAGAGATAAAGGGACTGGAGAACAGAAATTAGACCTCAAAATTTCAAATGTAACTGAGAGAGAAATCAAAATACCTTGTTGCAGATTAACAATAAAAGACAGCTGACTTATTTTTCTTGTTGAATAAGACAGGATACAGCATATAAAAATGGATGACTATCTTTTAGTCAACATTAATTTTAAAAGACATACATCTAAATAATGATGAAATAATTAACTGTAATTGGATAAATAAAATGTGGTACGTATACACCATGGAATACTATGCAGCCATAAAAAAAAAAGGTAATGCCTTTTGTGAGAACATGGACGGAGCAGGAGGCCATTATCCTTAGCAAACTAATGCAGGAACAGAAAACCAAATACTGTATGTTCTCACTTATAAGTGAGAGCTAAATGATGAGAACTCATGAACACAAAGAAGGGAACAACAGACACTAAGGACTCCTTTGGGGGTGGAGGGTAAGATGAGAGGAGCAGAAAAAATAATTAAATAACTATTGAGTACTAGGCTTAGTATCTGCATGACAAAATAATCTGTGCGACAAACTCCTGTGATACGAGTTTAACTGTATAACAAACCTGCACATGTACTCCCAATCCCAAAATAAAAGTTAAAAAGAAAACAAAACAAAAGAAGAAAACCATAATAAAATTAACTGTGGATACAAGGAAAACATAAAATATTAATTTATATTAAAATATTTTAAAATGCATAAAAATAAACAAATTTAAAAGATACAAATAAATGCCAAAAGAATATCAAAATCATAGAATTAACAGCTAAAAAATTTTGAATATAAAAGGCTAAGACCCTGAAATTCTGTGCACAGAGAAACTGTCATTCAAATTTGTAGATAACAGAAAGACATACTACTTATGATAAGGGCATAGCCTAAAAATGCTTAAAGATAAGCTTCATGTGACTAAGGGAAAAATTATAATATCATTGGGAAGACTGTTAGTTAAATAGCATAAAATAATACATTATCAAATATTAGTGGGCAGATTACTAAAGAACTGGCCATAAACATTAAAACCAGTTCATTGTGAAGGTATGGCTAAATCATTTTGAAAAAGAAGACACAAAATACGACAAATTGTTCAAGTTTATTCTCCAAAAATAAATTTTCAAAATGTGAAAATAATAATTGGATGATAATAATTTGTTCCCAAGCTCATGATTATGTTAGCAAAGACCATGCTATCATGGAAAAAAATGAAATTTTATTTTAAAAATGCTAAATTATTTGTCTTACATAGTGGGCAATCAAAACAATATGATTTCACTTTGACCTTGATAATTAGAGGAGAATAGATTAAAATATTTAAAAAATGTTTTAAGTTTAAAAGTAGCCTAATGAAAACAAAATATGGAAATTCCAAAACACTGGGGAGACAAACATCAACAAAATAATATACAAAAGTACAAAATTATTTTAAAACACCAATTAAAAAAATCCCATACTCCACGATAATAGAAAATGAGAAGGTAGGAGCAAGGCACCACAAATGGTATAAAAATAGCTATATATATATGCTTAAACCCACCAGTAAAAGGCAAGGACTCAAAAACTGTGTTACAAAGAGAAAACTTAAAGATACTGTGAGGTAGCAATTTATTAGGATACAAAGTTATGTATAATATAATTTCGATTTCTCTGTGTATGTGTATGTGTGTGTTGAGGAAGGGAAGAATAGAGAAAAACAGAGAGGAAAAGAAGAGAAGAAAGGCAGAATAAATATACTGAAGTATTTTAGGTGTGATATTAGAATTTTAACTTCATTTCTTTTCTATATTTTCCAAATTTTCTACAATGAATATGTTTTACTTCAGTTTCGAAAAAGGTAACAGACATATTTCAAAACAGAAATACAAAAGCTAAGTCTCTAAGAGTCAAAGTAAAAGGAAACTTAAATCAGGACTGGATAGTATCCGAGTGAGAAAACTTGTACATCAAAGTGAGGAGAGGAGTTTCTGTTTATTTTGTTTGCACATTTTATAATTTATTCTGGAAGGAAGAAGCAGGATAGATTTTCTAAGAGTTCCAGAGATTCAAAAGCGATTTAGTTAGGAGTTTAGTATAGTTTCTGTTTTAAAATGTGTTTTGTGTATTCTATCATCATCATCATCAACATCATCGTCATCAAAAAAAAAAAGCACTTTTACTTCTGGTTCTGCTACTCGAGAGGCCGAGGTGGGAGTATTTCTGGAGCACAGGACGTCGAAGCTGCAGGCTGCAGTGAGCCAAGATTGCGCCACTGATTCTAGCTATCTTAAAAACAACAACAACAACAACAACAACAACAACAACAACAACAACAAAAAACCTCTTATAGTCAAAATCTCTGACCCTACTTTAATGGCACAATGCTGTGAAGGATGCACCACCATCTAGTGGTTACTCCAGTTAATTGCAGAACAATGGATTCACTGATGAGTTCATTTATCCATTGGATATAAATAGCTGTTTGAGTACTTGCCATGTAAAATATTAGGCATCTACTGATTCTTTTGGTTTTATTGACTTGGTCCTGACATGTAGTAGGCAGAGTTCTATATGACCCTATAGCTCCCAATGATCCCCACATTCAGGCATTCACATCCTTGGGTAAGCCTCTCCCCTTGAGTCTGGACTGGAACTAGCAACTTGCTTCCAATCAATAGAATATGGCAAAGGTCGTGAGATGTCACTTCAGTGATTATGTAACAAAAGATACTGACTTCCACTTTGTCAGAAGACTCTGTTTCATAATGACTTTGGTCAAAGTGCCATTGTTAGAGAAGACTCAGTGCCGCCCAGAAACTGAGATCCTCAGTCTAACCACCCTGAAGGAATTTGAACCTGCCAAAAACTAACACACAAGAACTGTGAAGGGATTACTTCCCTGTTGAGCCATCAGAGGAGACCCCAGCCCTGGTGAATACTTTGGTTGTAGCCATATGAGAGACTCTGGAGCAGAGAATATAGCTAAGCCATTTTCCACTGACACTGTGAGATAATAAATGGGCATTATTTTAAGTTGCAGAGTTTGGGGAAAATTTGTTATGTAGCAGTAGTTTACTAACACATGACAAAAACTTGATGAGGAAAGTAGCATTATAATCTCCATTTTACAGAAACTTAAACTCAAAGAGATTGAACGATTTAACCAAGCACACAGACTATGGCTAGAAGAGTCAAAATTCAAACTTGTATCGATTTGATTTCTTACACCATGTTCTTTCCAACAGTGTAATGCTGCAACCCTGTTTGACTATTTCCTGTAAGCCAGGCACTGTAAAAAGCACTGACGTTCCATAGATGAAAGACATAGATGAAAGAGCTAACAATCTTTTGTGGGAAAATGACAACTAAACTAATCAACAGTTGCATTAAAGTATCCTAAATGCTAGATTCATTAGAGTGTTACAAATGTGACATTAAAATGATCAAAAGATGTGCATCTAACAGCCTGGAGTTAGGGAATAAAGGTGGACTTGAGGGCATGGGGCTAATCAAGGAAGATTTCCTCAAGTAGATGGCATCTGAATCATGTCATGGAGGATGAATTGGAAATAACAAATGAAGGTGAGCATTGCAAGTGGAGAGAATAGCATGGAGAAATACATGGAGACTTGAATGCTTCTTTACTTCCAAAAGAAATAGACAATTATTACACATATATAGAGTCACATCTAAAGTATCTATATCTGCATATTACACACACACACACACACACACATTTCCTGACAGCAGTTCCTGGCAACATATTATCTCTATTGTCCTTGGAATTTTACCCCTTCCAGAATGTCATATAAATGGATATATATATATATATTTCCTTATTATTTTTCAAGTTGAAGTAATCACTTTATCCCTAAACCTCTTCCTTTTCTTATGTTCGCTGACTTGCTGAAAGACTCCACCATTATTCAGATTGTATAAATTGACCATAAATTTGACCATTCATCTAACAATTCTATTTCCCTGCCCTAGCTGTGTTCAGTGTATTGCCAAGCCATACTGATTCTTTCTTTTACATCTCTTTACTCTATCCCTATTTTCCAAAGCCTTACTATTTGGATATCCATCACTTCTCCATATCATCTCCCAACCTACCTGCCTTCCTTCAGTTTTGCCTTTTTCAAATTTATCTTCCAATTGATACAAAGGTAAATACCCTAAAATACAAAAGTGATGCCCTTGTTTACAATGCTCAACTTTACCTTTAAAACAAATGAGTCATAGGTAAATAGAAAATGAGAAAGGTAGGCTAAATATGGGAATCTAAGAAGCACCAATATTTAGGGGGTTGAGGAGCCTTTTCATCATGCTAAGACATGATTAGGAGAGAGCGGCATTGTGGAAGACAAGGGGAAAATATTTCAAAGGAGAAGTTATTGATTATGCTAAAAGTTGTAAGAAGTCATAAAAAGAACTGAAGATGAATTTTGCAATCAGAATTCTTTTGCTGACCTTAACAAAAATGAGTTTTTTGTGTAGTGGTGGAGATAGAAACTGGATTACAGTAGGGTGAAGAGTAAGAAAGTGGGGTTAGGACAGACATCTTAGAGGCAATAGAGTCTTCTGGCAAAGTGGAAGTCAAGATCTTTTGTTACACTTCTACTTCTTTAAAGTTGAGTTTATTGATATGCAATTCACGTATCATGTAATTCATCATGTTAGGTGTACAAAGGTATACACTGTGCAACTACCACCACCACAATTGAGATATAGAACACTTCCTTCCCCTCCAAAACAGTTCTCATGCTCTTTGTTGTCAATACCATGCCCTAATTCCAGCTTCTGGCAACACTCCATCTCTTCACTGTCCCTAGAATTTTATCCTTTCTAGATGCCATATGAATGAAGTCATATGATATGTAGCCTTTTGAATCTTGCTACTTTCACTTAGAAAAATGATTTTGAGATTATTCTTTGTTGTTGCATGTGTTAATGGTTTGGGTCTTTTTATGCTGTGTAGCATTCAATTGCAAGAAGGTAAGACTGTTTATCCATTCGCTAACTGATGAAGATCTGGATCCTTATCAGGTTTTTGAAATTATGAGTGAAGAAGCAATAATCATTTGTGTACAGGCTTTTGAGTAGAAGTATGTTTTCACTCTCATGGGTAATATGTAGGAATTGGGAATGAGATTGCTCAGTGTTACAGTAAGTGTATTTTTAGTTTTATAAGGAAAAAAATGCCAAACTGTTTTCCATTTTACATCCCTGCCACCAAAGCATGAGAGTTATTCCACATCTTCTTCAGCATTTGGTATGGTCAATTATTATATATAACCAACTCCCTCTCTCTCTCAACACATACACAAATACATGTATACAAAATAGTTAATAGTTGCATAGTGATATCTCATGTGGTTTCAATGGACATGTTATTGATATTGAGTAGATTTTCATGTGTTTATTTGCTATCTTACGTGATGAAGCATTTATTTAAATCTTTTGTATTTTTTAAACTGGCTTGTTTGTTTTCATTATTGAGTTTTGAGAGCTCTTTAAATATTTTGAATATCAATACGTAAGAAAAAACATGTTTTGCAATATTTTCACATTCTATGGTTTTTCTTCTTATTTTTTTGAGTGTCTTTCAAAGAGCTGAAACTTTTAATTTTGGTGAAGTGCAATTTATCAGATTCCCTTATATCATTTGTGTTTTTTAGGTATAATTTTAAAAATCTTTGCTGAGACCAAGATCCCAGAGATTTCCTGCTTTCTCTTCAAAGTTTTGTATTAAATCTAAGTTTTAATATAGTTAGTTTTTGCATATGATTGTATAAAATTTGGGTTGAAGTTCACTTCCCTGCAATATGGCTGCAAGCAATGTGCTAGCTTTGTTTGTTGAGAGGACTTCCTTTTCTCCAGTGATTTGCTTTACACCTTTGTTTAAAATGAATTGATTGTATGTGTGTGAGGCTATTTCTGCATTCTTTATTGTGTTTATCTATTTCTATCCTTTGCCAATTCTACATTATCTTGATTACTGTGCTTCTATAGTAGATCTTGAAGTCAGATAGTGTGAGTCCTTCAACTTTGTTCTCTTTTTCAAATTGGTTTTTATTGTTTTATTTCCTTTGGCTTTCCATACACATTTTAGAGTCAGGTTATCAATTTCTACAAAAAAAATCCTGATATTTTCATTTGGATTAAATTGAATGCAGAGATTAAATTTGGAAAAATTAACATTTTAGCAATGCTGAGTATTTCAATCAGTGAACATGACATATAGCTCATTTATTTGGGCTTATGTAATTTCTTTTATCAGTGTTTTGTAGTTTTCAGCATTCTAATCTTGCTACTATTGTTAAATTTATACCTAGTTATTTCATTTAAAAAAATTAATCATACTTAAAACAATTTCAGTTTCAAATTGTTCAACGCTAGTGTATATAAACAACTAATTTTTGTATATTTACTTTGTATCCTGTGACCATGTTAAAGTTATTTGTTCTAGTCTCTTTTTGGCAAATTCTTTGAAATTTTCTGTATAAACAATCATGTCATCTGTTAACAGAGGGAGTTTTAATTACTTTTTTCCAATATATGTAACTGTTATTTCTTTTTCTTACCATGTTGCACTGACTAGGATCACCAATACAATGTAGAATAGAAGTGGTAAGAATGAACACCTTTGTGTTAATCTTGATCTCAGGGGAAAAGCATTCAGTCTTTCACCATTACTATGTTAGCTCTAGGTTTTTTGTAGATGGTCATTTTCAGGCTGAGGAAGTTTCCTTTAATTCCATTTGCTGAGCGTTTTTATCATATGAATGTTGAATTTTGTTAAATACATTTTTTTCTATATCTATGGAGATGATCACATAGATTTCCTTCTTTATCATGGTGAATTACATTAATTGAATTTTAAATGCTGAATGAACCTTGCATTCCCAGGTTAATCTCATTTAGTCTTAATATATTACCCGTTGCATATATTGCTGAGTTGGGATTATTAATATTTTTTGTTGTTTTGTATCTGTGTTCATGAGGGATATTGGTTTGTAGTTTTCTTTTCTTGAAGGAATTATCTGGTTTTGGTAACAGGGTAATAAAAGTCTCATACCCTGAGACTCTCATGCCCTGAAATACCTCCTTCTCTTCTAATTTCTGAGTTTGTGTAAAACTGACATTTATTTTTCTTTAAGTAGTTTACAGAAATCACCTACAAAGCAATCCAGTCTGGGGTTTTCCTTGACAGGTTTTACCTATAAATTTAATTTCTTTAATCAATATTTAGTTTATATATTTCCGCTAGAGGAGCTTTTGTCATTTATACTTTTAAAGAAATTTGTTCATTTTAACCAAGTTGCTCTCAATATACTTTTATACTTCTAATGTCTGTATAACTTCTAGTTATTTCTCCTTTTATTGCTGATATTGATAATTTTTGTCTTCTCTTTTCCTTGATCAAATTGGTTTGTCATTGATCAATTTTATCTTTCTTTTCAAAACCATCTTTTGGTTTTATCTTTTCTTCTATTGATTTTCTGATTTTAAATTCATTGATTTCTGTGTCATTATTTATTATCTTTATGATGGCTTTCCTTCTGCATGCTTTGGGTTTAATTTTGCTCTTCTTTTCTGGTATCTTATATACTCTGAGATTATTGATTTTGTGACCTTTTATTTTCTCATATAAGCACTTAATGCTAAAATTAGGGATCTGCACACTTTTCTGTAAAGGGCCTGATAGTAAATACTTTAGGCTTTGTGATCTGTATGTATGAATCAGGGAGGACAGCGAAAGGGAGTAGCTAGGAGAGCTGAACACTGAATGAAGTTTTGTTTTTACTGTTGTTGCTCTATAGCATGGGAAACAGGAAAAAAAGGGAGAAAAGGGAGACTGTAGGAGATTAAACCATAGCTATTTTCTAAGCCCTTGTGTGAATGAAAGGGGGAAGCTAGTTTCTCAAATGCTGGTCCATGGACTGGCACCTAACAGATGACTTTTTCTTTCCTCCTTTGAAAGTCTCCCCTGATTACCCCAGTATAAAGTAAGCATTCCCTCTTTTCACTTCCTATAACTCTTCTCTTGTAGCATATCATGTACTGCCTTCACCTATGGTTATCATTTTGTTTACATGAGCTCTTTCTTTAGCCAGGCGTGGTGGCACATGCCTGTAGTCCCAGCTACTCAGGAGGCTGAGTCAGGAGAATCTCTTGAAACTGAGAGGCGGAGGTTACAGTGACCCAAGATGGTGCCAGAGGACTCCAGCTTGGGCGACAGAGTAAGACTCTGTCTCAAAATAAACAGGACACACAGTGTCTTTTCTTTTCTTCTTTTTTTTTTTTTTTTTTTTTTTTTGACAGAGTCTCGCTCTGTTGCTTAGGCTGGAGTGCAGTGGCATGATCTCGGATGATTGCACCCTCCACCTCCTGGGTTCAAGCAATTCTACTGCATCAGCTTCCTGAGTAGCTGGGACTACAGACGTATGCCACCACACCCGGTTAATTTTTGTATGTTTAGTAGAGAAGGGGTTTCACCATGTTGAGCAGGATGGTCTCGATCTCGTGATCCACCTGCCTCGGCCTCCCAAAGTGCAGGGATTACAGGTGTGAGTCACCGCGCCCGGCTTAAGCTTTATCTTTCTAAATAAAATATAGGCTTTATGAGAGGAGAATAAATGTTTGGTTAATTAAGAGAATGATAGATTGGGTGCCCTGCCTCACACCTGTAATCTCAGCATTTGGGAGCCCGAGACAGGCGGATCATTTGAGGCCAGGAGTTCCAGACCAGTCTGGCCATCATGGTGAAACCTTGCCTCTACTAAAGATACAACAATTAACCAGGAGTGGTGGGGCACACCTGTAATCCCAGCTACTCAGGAGGCTGAGGCAGGAGAATCACCTGAACCTGGGAGGTGGAGGTTGCAATGAGCTGAAATCCTGCCACCGCACTCCAGCTTGGTGACAGAGCGAGACTCCGTCTCAAAAAAGAAAGAAAAGAAAAGAAAAGGAAAGAAAAAAAAAAAAAAAAAAACAACATAAAAGGGTAATTAATGGTCTTTCTAGGACTATTAACCATTTATTCTAATTTTTCAGGTTTAATGACACTACTCATGACATTCCCTGACCAAACTCTTTGGCATGTGCCACAAACATTAGGGGTTCTGATGGAAATGGGTGAGCCCAGACACACAGTGATCCTTTTTATTTTGAGACAGAGTCTTACTCTGTCTCCCAAGCTGGAGTCCACTGGCACTATCTTGGGTCACTGTAACCTCCACCTCTCAGTTTCAAGCGATTCTCTTGACTCAGCCTCCCGAGTGGCTGGGACTACAGGCACGCACCACCATGCCTGGCTAATTTTTGTTTTTTCAGTAGAAGCCGGGTTTCACCACATTGGCCAGGCTAGTCTTGAACTCCTGATGTCAAGTGATCCACCCGCCTCAGCCTCCCAAAGTGCTGGGATTACAGGTGTGAATCACCGCGCCCGACCTCTATCACTTTCTTGAGACCCAGTGGCTCTTAGAACTTAAAGGCCACAGAACCTTTAAAACCTGGTAAATTTATTAACTTTGAGGTGGAGTAGCAATTCCCTGTTAGGGGCTTGTGATCCCCCCAAGCATAGAAATAAAGGAAAAAATCTTGAGTTCCTTCAAGGAAAATTCTAGGCACCTACTAGTTCTGTAAAGTAAGTAAGTAACTTGCTAAGCAAGAGGGTAATAATAGCCTAAAACAATAGCCAAGGAAGTTAGAGCCCACAGATGCTTGGTTTCTTTTTAGAAACTAAAGGTAACATCTTCAGATATCTCTCTCTCTCTTTTTTCTTTTTTTAGACAGAATCTTGCTGTTTTTAGTAGAGATGGGGTTTTACCATGTTGACCAGGCTGGTCTCGAACTCCTGACCTCAGGTAATCTGCCTGCCTTGGCCTCCCAAAGTGCTGGGATTACATGCGTCAGCCACTACACCTAGTCTGATATATCTCTTAGCTGCCCTTTAGAAATGTAGATCCCCTCATAGAGGACCCCCATCAAACAGATCCACTGGCACATAGACCTCAAGTAAGCAGGAACTGAAGACTGAACTCTGCTCACTGCATTGTTCTGAATTTTTTCTTGAGGGGCCTGAAGGGAGTCATACCCATGATCCAGTTAACATTCTCTTCTGCTGACTCTCAATTTTTAAACAAAGCTTCTCTTCCTTAATCAACTGCAAATCAGAAATCTACCTGTTGAATCTACCTGTTACGTGTAAGCCCTCCCAACCCACCGTTTAAAGATATCCCACCCTTCTAAACTAAAACCAATGTGAACCTCCACATATTGATTTACAATGCTGCTTGCAATGTTTGCTTTCCTGAAATTTACCCTTTCCTTTAAAAGCCTTTATTTGTCAGCCACTGGGGAGATCAGAATTTGAGCATTAGCTACCTACCTCCTACTTGCTTCTCACCCTGCAAATAAATGCTGTCCTTTCTACTGTTGCAACCTGACTTGTGCATATCTGGTTTTCCTGCTTGCTGGGTGAAAGGATCCCAGTTCTGTTCTATAACAACTTCATGCCTGAAAACTATAGGTCCATTTAGATGTGTCAACATATCTGCAACAGTTGGACAATGTGAAACTGACAGAACTTTGAGAAGTGCTGCCTCTGATGAGATCAGGCGCATTTCAGGTGGTATGGCTGTAGACAGAAGTGCTGCTTCTGGTAAGACATTCTGGAGGTAGTTCCAGGCCAGAGTGGAGGAGGTAACTGTTCACGAGTCAAGCCTCTGGTTCAGTGCTGTCCACTGATTCCCTCATCTACTTGCATATCATTTCATAGACTGTGATTCTGACCTTCAGACCTGGCTCCTCTTCCCCTGTTTGAAATGGTTTCTTTGCTGCCTTTCAATATGGGTCCGATTTGGTTTTCTTTCTGGACTTACCCTATTTTTGTCTAGCTCCCTTTGGGTTGTTGACTACATTTCAAAAACGTAGTATCTCCCTCCAGCTGCACCATAACTCCAAAGCAACCAACACCTATGCTTATCCTCTCTTAGCTCAGGTTTCCATATCCCAGCTAAGAGGAATCAGGTACATTTTTATATTGTCTTTTTATATTATCCTTTATACTGACCTTTTTATATTGTCTCTGAACCAGCAGTCATATCCTGCTTTGCACAAGGTAGTTGTTTGGCATCACTTACGGAATAGAAAGTTCACACAAGCTGTGAGTGTGTGAACGTGTGTAGAACCTGGGAGGTCCGTGCCGGCACACAGTGGATGTTGAGTCATGGGCATAAGGAGGAAGCACTGGAGCACTGAGAAGACATGGGGTTCCTTAAAGACTAAAAATTATGGGGAGAGCGGTATGTTGAATCACCACCTAACTTACTTTTATACAGTATTTCTCTCATGTTCCAACTTGGGACTTATTTCCAGGTAATCTGCTCTGTTAGATTTTTACACTTCTTTAGTGCATATCATGCAATCTTCTAAGCAAGCCACCAAAAGCATGCACCTAAGGTGGGAACATTTCTGGCTTATGAATAATTTGGTTTTTTGCTTCCTTGTATGGTAAATGTCAGGGTTTCAAATAGTTTCAGATATTATGTACATTACTTGGAGGTCAGAAGAAACTTGTAGAAAGTTATTTCATTCAACTCTTACTTTCAATAATGTTGGGTTACATAAAATTCACTAGACAATTTTCACTGATGGAGATAGAACAGTAATTTCTTTTAGTTTGTCTGCTGCATGTACTCTGGAGATATCCATTAGCAGCTGTATTTAGATTCCAGCTTAATGTGGAAACGGTAACCTCAAGCAAGTCACTTAACCTCTGGGGCCCAGCCTTCCTCCTCTCTAGAAGGCGGGTAGCAATAACAATACCCCAGGGTCGATATGCCAACCATATGGTACAAACAATGCTCCTTGATTGCCTACTAAGTCAGAGTTATTTATTTCTTTAGTTGCCTTAGGAACCAACCGAGGCATAAAACAGATAAATAACTTGGAGATACACCATCTCATTTGAGTGCAACCTAATATGTTTGCTCGTATGGTATAAAATAGGATTTCTGTGAATGGTTTAGACTCCCTGCTGAATAAAAATGTTATCTCCACATCCAGAGAAATAGGGACTGGCAGCTAATCCTGTCATTAAACAGAAATAGTGTCCCTGTGTTGAAAGTGACTTTAATAAAACTGAAATCAGAAAAGATTCCTTGAAAAGGAATGGCAAAAACAAATTAAATATATAAAAATTAAAGAAACAAGTTAAAATTACATAATTTAAATCTATATCATAATTGCATTGATTATAACTTGAGTATATATAAATACATAATTATAACTTATTGTAATCATTGTGAATATGAGTAGTTTTACAATATCTATAGTATATAGATATAAAAGTTATACAGTTGACCCTTGAACATCATGGGGTCTGGGACACTGACCACTGAAGAGCAGAAAATCCACATATAACTTGTGACTACCCAAAAACATAACTACTAATAGCCTACAGTTGACTGGAAGCCTTATTGATAACATAAACAATTGATTGACACATATTTTATATGCTATATGTATTATACACTATATTATTAAAATAATCCAGAGGAAAACATGTTATTAAGAAAATCACAAGGAAGAGACAATATACTGATTATTCATTAAGTGGAAATGGATCATCATAGAGGTCTTCATCCTCAGCATCTTCACAAAGAGTAGGCTAGAGAGGAAGTGGAAGTAGAAGGGTTGGTCTCGTTGTCTCCAGCATGACACAGGCAGAAGAAAATCCGCATATAGTTGGACCCATGCAGTTCAAACCTGTGTTGTTCTAAGGTCAACTATATATAGTGCTACCCAAAACGTCATAAATTTTGTGGAAATTTTAAGAAACGATGACTAAACACTGTTTATATATAGGGAGATTTTAAAATTAGTCTTAAGATCGTTATTGTAGTTTTTAAAAAAAAAATAACAGAAGCACCTTGTATTCCTATACATTCACTTAATTTTATTCTGTTATCTCGATACGTATTGAAATACATGTATAGAGTTAGGCAGTTTTGAAAAAATTAAGCAGAAGAACAGATGAATGTGCCTTAATCTTTATAAAAACTCTATTCTTGCTGATGAAAGCAGAGGTTATAATGGGCTATGATTAGAATAATAGGTAAATGACATCGGCTGACGCATGGTCTATAGTATTAGTTTGGACTATTTGGGTAATACTGTTTTTGGTAAAGAGTTTGATCATTCAAATCATTTAAATCCTTATACCTTTTCTAGTAAAATAACAGTGAGAATATTTCTCCATTGATTTCACCTCTTAATGAATGTTTTATCTTTTGAAAAAAAGATGACTACTTTTCAAGAAATTAATGAGAGTGCCTGGCACATTCATCTAGATTTGTAAAGGAAGACTGAAAACAGCCTAGCTATTTCACTGGAAATATTAGCTACTGAGTCACTGTAGCCAGCCCTTCTCTTGCTACGCTGTTGCTAGGCTTCACTTGAGGATTTTCCATCTAGTATATAGTAGAAGCTGAGATTCTGAAGCCATCAAGGTAGGAGCAGCAAACCTAGCTTTCAGAAGCCATTGTTTATATTAGTTTTCATGACTACTTCTAGAAAGGAAGATAACACATTGTGCATGCAATACTATTTTTTGGTACTTTTTGGTCCTGCGTTCATTGCTGTGCCTCTTTTGCATGTGCTTTTAAATGTTAATCTATTTTTTCTTCTCTGTATTCTTAACTGTATTTTTAAATGTCCTGTTTAATTTGATTAACAGCCCTAACTATATTTACAATGTAAATTATATACTCAATCTAATTATGTAGTATACATTTTGTTATTATAGCACAGTATATGCATTCATACAACATATATTCCCCTGGGAACAGTAAGTACCTTTTCCCTGGATATTACTTCATCAAGTGCCAAATTTACAAGCTACCTGCATTATAAACTGATTCCCTACTTGGGTACTGTTGTGGCAGCTCCAGAAAATGAAATTCCCAACTCTTCAGTTACACTTTCTCATTTCAAATAAGACTTAACTCCTTTGCAAGGACAGCTTCCCTAGTCCGCTGAAGATCTGGTGAACTTTGCACATTTTATGTTTGATTCATAGTATTTTTAGTGTTGTATTTTATTACAAGTCTGTAGTCATATTGATTCACTTAGGTGAGGGTTTCAGGTTTTGCATCTTATAGAAGTTTCATCAAAAAATATTTATCCTGTTTCTCTTTTCCCTTTTAGTTCCTTGGGTCTTTTCTTGAGATTGAACAATATTGCCAGCAGAGTTGGAAAATGAATACCCAGTTCTGTGTAACCGATTTCTTTACTGCTCAGAGCATGTTCAAGTAAAAAGAATTGAAAGATGAAAATTATGGAAACAAATTAACTGAGTTATCTTTATAGTATCAGTTCCTATTCAGCACAAGACTTATTCCAGCTGCCTATAATTATGATCCTGTTAACCTGCAGGTTTTCTCATTCAGCTATACAATCTTTGAGGTCTTAGCTAGACTCAGATTTTTGAGTCCTTTTCCTCACTTTAAAGTAGGAAATATATATGTGTGTGTGTGTGTATCTTTGTTTTTTTGCCTTGTCACCAGAGTGAAAACTTAGGACCTCAGGTGTAGAGGAAGTGTAGAGTAAGGACCAAAAGGCCTTCAGGTACTAGCAGCACCACCCTGGTACCTCTAACTGTGTGTAATGAGGAGCTACCCAGCTGCTTGAGTTCCCCCTTTCCCTAGGATTTAGACACCACGCGATGCTGTACCAGCCTTGTAAGCCCTCTGCTGGCCTCGTTCCTAATTTCTCATAGTTTCTGGAATACATTCCTCAGAATAAAACCTGTTTTTGCACTGGGCCCCCCACGTTTCAGTTACAAACTCTATATGCAGATCTCCCACCACATTGAGAGCTGGACCCTCTCATCACATACTGACTCTATCTCCCACCACATTGAGACCTGGACCCTCTTACATACTGACTCTATCCTAGACTTGAATTTGAGCTGTCACCCCGCTGTATGTTACTGTAGGAGGGTCTATTTCTTCCTTCTTAATATTTTTTCTGAATTCTTATTTGTTCCCTCACTAACTCACCACTGGCTCTTTGAAAGCCTTTCAATTATGTCAGTATACTTGTGAGAACTGGTTAAGTTCAACTCCAATAAACAAGAAAATCTCAGCCACTTGGATGTGCAAAACCCAAGAGTGGAATTTATTATAAAGTTCCAGGATGCAACTATCAGAAGTAAAAATGCCTGCCACTATGTGGTGTTATATATGGTGCTCACTTGCTTGTTATCAGGAAACTACAAGGCAACTACAAACATTTTTTTTCCATTTGAACTTCTTCTGATGTAATCATCTTCCATTACAGTGACAACTTCACAGCAGAAACTTGGTTTGCTTTTTTATACTCTTCAAAATGATACCATTAAACAACTCTTCTGAAAGAAATAGAAGAAACCACAAGAAATTTATGAGCCTCTGTCTAGCTATAGACTCTTTGCCCCTCTATCAAAGTTGGTTGAAATTAGCCTGTGGGATCAATAGTTATTATAGGAGGTGGACAGGCCAACAAGGCAAATGATTTTATAAGGTTTCTGTCTTGAGGATATCACACTAAAAACGAATTTATTTTCACTCCAGCAACCTCTTAAGGGAATTTCAGAATGTTGTCTGTTTGATGAACACCACTATTGAGGAAGATTGGGATGCTTCTAATATGCCATAAAAGGAATTGTGTTCCTGGTCTCCAAGTGAATTTCCTGCTTGTTCTAATTTCAATTGGCATGTACTCCTTTGTGCTGTCTACTACAAAACTTTCTGCTTCCAACTCTTTGCCTGGAGAAATAGTTTCTTGAGAAAGTATTTCAACAATCCTTAGAATTTTTTTTAAATGTTGTCACAAAATATATGAACCTTCAGTGCCTAAGTGAATATATTTGAATAACCTTATTAAGGCCTATTGTAGCCTGTTCTTAAAGGCCTCGGGCTAGAAAATGGAAGTTTTAACAGGAAATGTCTCTACCTAAAAAGAGATCAATCACCAAGAGTCAAATAGAAGCTCCTAGAGTCATCTTTTTCATGAGAGGAGGAAGGAAAATTTAAAATATGTTGATTTGCTATTTCAGCTACAATTTAAAAAATTTGCATCTTTAATTTAAAGTTTTTTGTATTATATTCACTCGGGTTTAAAATGTCAACAGTGAACATTTACATGTAAACAAAACAGGTATCATGTTGTGCACAATGAAGGGAACGAAGTAACTTCTGCCTCACTTTCTATTCTGTGTGCTGGGTCAAATCTTGGAGCCCTGGAAAAGCTGAACATACTTACCATATGAAAAACTCTCAAATATGCCTTCTGACCTTGTCTTCTTTCTACTGCCCAGGAGAATGTTGGGAGATTTTGTTCAGCTTTCTTGACTTGCTCAGAGTCTCAAATTCAAATATAAGCACTCTTCCCACTACTGGCACTAGGGTGGGGCATACGGGAAAAATGTCTGCTGTCTATTCATCCATTTACCTCCTCTGAGCACAGAATATTTGATTGTTATAGCTATGTTTGAACTTCTCTCTTGTTATTTAAAACACATTTTTATAAATGTGTTTATAATGTAGTGACTTAATAAAAGAACACAGTTATATCCGGTATATTTCTCCCCAGCACACACACACACACCCTTCTCTGGGCTCTTCTTCCTATACTTCTTTCAGGAAGCAGAAGCTAACATTATCTCTTTTAAAGATTTGACTTCCTTTCTACTATGTCTCCTCTTCCCTTTCTCAGTCCCACCTGCCACTACTCCCCAATCCGTTAATAATACCATAATAAAAGGAAGTTCACAGTTGTTGTTATTGTTTTGAGTTGCACTTTTGATGTACCAGAGACAAAAACAAAGAGGTGGCAGATCTCACATCATTTTCATTCAGCACGCAGCAGGGTGGCAGGGAGTTTGGTGGAGTGGCTCCTGGATGCCAGGGCACTGAAAACTAAATTTTCAAGACTTTGGAAACTGCAACAAAATGCCTCAGCTCCTATTTCTAACATAAAAAGATTGAAGACATGCCACCTAGACCTCTGACAAACCACTTAAACAACTATGATGAACTGAAACCAATAGCCCTATCCAACTTTTTTTATTGTGATAAAATATACATAACATAAAATTGACATTTAATCATTTTAGGTATACAGTTCTGTGGCGTTAACTACATTCACATTGCTGTGTAACCATCACCACCATCCATCTCCAGAACTTTTTCATCTTTCCAGATGAAAAGCTGTACTCATTAAGCATCAAATTCTTGCTTCCCTTCCCCTCTGCCGCTGGCAGTCATCCTTCTAATTTCTGACTCTATGAAATTAACTACTCCAGGAACTCTATAAATGGAATCATAAAATCTGTGTCTTTTGTTACTGGATTATTTCACTTAACATATTTCCTCAAGGTTCACTTATGTTGTAGCATATGTCAAAATTTCATTACTTTTTAAGCCTGAATTATATTCCATGATATATGTATGGTATATCTATATAATATTCATACCATATATATCATATTTTGTTTAGCCAGTCATCTATTGATGGACATGAGTTGTTTCTATCTTTGTCTATTGTGAATAATGCTGCCCCTCTTTAGGGTGCGTATTCAACAGAACTGTGGAATCATGTGGTAATAACTATGTTTAATTTTCTGAGGAGTCAAATGCTGTTTTCCACAGTATTTTGCCATGATACATTGCCAACAGCAGTGCACAAGGGTTCCAGTTTCTCCACATCCTCACCAACACCTGATATTTGTAACTTTTCTGTTTGATAATAGCCATCCTAATGGGAATGAAGTGGTATTTCATTGTGGTTTTGATTTGCATTTCTCTAATAACTAGTCATGTTGAGCATCTTTTCATGTGCTTATTGGTCATTTGAATATCTTCTTTGGAGAAATGTCTAACTCAAGTCCTTTGCCTATTTTAAAATCAGGTTTTTATTGTTGTTGCTACTGTTGTCCTTCCTAAATTTTAAGGACAGTTGCCATCCCTGGGACAGATAAAGAGAAAATTAACAAGAGTAATATTTAATTTCATTTAAAAAATAAAGAAATGTAGCAATTCTCTCATGAAGTATTTCAGGGGTGAATTTCATGGTTATATTTGTTTGTTTGTTTTAAAATGTGTGTTTGATTTCTACATTATTGGATTATAAACTCTTCCATAGCCATATTCTACTTCTTTTCTTTACAGAATAGCTATTTAATTATTCTTTTAATTGACTGATTTCTTAACTGTTGATTAATTTCCTCACTAATGGGAATGCAGGAGAAAAAGAGATTTAAATGAAAGTCCTGTGGCTCTATCTCATTGGACCAGTGAAGAGGAAACTTGATGAATAGGGAAGAGAGAAAAACATAAGATTTATGACATTCTTAAGAATTCAGGCTATATTGTCATGCTGTGAAATAGATTTTTTTCCCTTAGTCTCCCAAAAATGTTGAGGATATAATGATGACATTGTTTAGGTTAAGTGGCTTATTGTGAGAAAATTCATTTGTCCTACTATTATCTCCTTTAAATGTGCTTTTGCCATTTATTTTATCCTAAGAAACTTAAAGTAGCTCATATCCTGTACCTTAGTAATTTGTCTTCCAGAAATCTATCAAAAAATAATTTTCAATTCAGATGTTCATTGCAGTGTTATATATAATATTGAATAGTGGTTTCTACCTAAATGTCCAATAGGGGATAATAAAGAATAGGGGATAATAAAGCAAAATCATAAGGAGGAATACTTTGGAGACATTAAAATGATGCTTAGGTAATTTGATGATGTCTTAAATACTAACTATATATATATAGAGAGAGAGGGTGAGAGAGAAAGAGAGTTGAGTTTACACAACACAACAGTCTCAATTATATAAATACATACTAATACTCAGATTGGTGAGGGTAGGTTAGGGGAAAAAGAAAGAAGATAAAATTTCAGAAGAGAATCTGATAATATATTACATGTATTATTTTTGTTTGGAGGCAATAGAAATAGTCTCCCCATGCTTTTGTGTTTTTTTCCTTTCTGTATTTTTCAAATTTTCCTTTAATGAACTTGTATTCATTTTGTAGTAAAACAGTTTTAAAAAATAACTAGAAGGCTCTTGTATTCATGTAAACAAACTTTTAGAAAAAAATTGTTGCACCCAAAAAAAGTTGTAGAATAAATGGATAAAATTAAATAAAAGAAGCATTCGTTTCCTTTAACTGAAGGTTCCTGGAAACATTATTAAATTATTTATAATACATCTAAGGTCAAGTCATTCTTACTATGCCAGATGCCAAAATGAAATACAGCTCCAAAAAAGATGTAGAGAGATTTAGAGAATTCTATGGAGCTACATGAAGAACTTTCTGTTAAATTCACACTTTAAAAGATATACAAAAATCTAGAAGAGGGGGAGAATTACCAAAGACAAATGGCAGAGGAAAACATTCCTCTCTACAAACAGTGTCCAAAAGAATGAAGTTCCTGATTAGCTATATTTGCTGAATGTAGCTACATTAGCTACATTAGCTTTATTAACATAATGTAGCTACATTAGCTACATCTAGCTACATATGCCGAAATGCTCCAGACTTTGTGCTTTAAAGATTATATTTCCGGAGGCTGAGGCAGGAGAATTGCTTGCACCAGGGAGGTGGACGTGGAAGTGAGCCCAGAACACACCACTGCCCTCTAGTCTGGGCAACAGAGAGAGACTGTCTCAAAAAAAGAAAAAAGAAAAAAGATTATATTAGGAACAAGAATGTGAACATGATAGTTCTACTGCCAAGGACCAATGGAGTGATGTCGACTGTTGAGTGACAGAAAGCGAGCTACTTGTGATCTAAATTTTCTATCAGGGAAGACCGTTAACTTGGATGGAGAAAGTAAACAAATGAAGTTGTCGCAGGCAATATTCATGGCTATAGAAAAAAAACATATAACAATGGAATTGCCTTTTATAATAGCTATAAAACTATTAACAAGTGACAGTTACTAGGATAATAAAGCAGGGAAAATATTCTCTCTGATTTTCTTGAGAGAGCTTAATATCATATCTCTCAAAACATTTCAAAGGCAGAATTCAATAACACTCAACATAATAGAGACGGCTTATTTTCCCCCATATTTATTCTCCCCTTTTTACATTGTGTAAAGAATCTCCAGAGTTAAAGAGGAGCACGTGATGGCAATAGTAAGACGATATAGACTATTATTTCTTGCAGCCAGTTTTGACCATGTGATTAAATTTTGAGAAATAAAACATGTGGAAAAATGAATTAATGCAACTTGCAGATCATGTTGTTTTTTAAATTAAAGTTCTATGACAGATATGAATTCAGGGAAGTGCTGTCTACTTTGCATGCAGAGATGAAGGGACTTCTAGCTCTGCTAAGGGAGACTCTGTCTTTGGTCTGCAATCTAAATTGACTGAGAGATTGGTAATTGGGTCCTCACAAGTTTGAAAACTCTCAACAGTTTCTAAATCTTAAAGAGTATGAGAAGAGATACAAAGATGTTGATTAATAATAACAGATATTTTCAAAGCTCTTACTGTGTGTCAGGGTATTCTAGGAGCTGTACATTTATCATATCATTTGATCCCTTATTAATAGATCCATTATTAGCCAAAACAATTATGTAAACTGTTCTTGGTTACATAGCAAGAAACTGGCAAGAGCTGGTATTTGAACATTGGTGAACAGAATCCAGGGGTATGCGATTCCAGGGGTAGTGTTTTACCTGCCACTACTGGGGGAATTTGTACAGGAATAAATTCTAACATTTGCATGTTGGTGTTACCCCCTAGACATGTGAATGTTAGAATTTATTCCTGTACAAATTGCTTTAGAAGCATAAAGATCAACAACTTTGCTGGCAAATGGACAGTTCCTTTTTTGAGAATTTTCAAGGTAATTGAATTTAACTCAATTACAATTTCAAGCTCTTAGATTGTTTTTTAACCATTCCCGATTGCAGTTAACTCCTTTTTTAAAAGCTCTGAACTGTTCTCTATCATCTTGGGGTCATTAAAAATAGAATCTTAAATGTTAACTATTTCTTTTCATACCTAAAGTGATTATTATGAATGTCAGCTCTAGGAGCTCTTGAGGTATTCAGTATGCCTGCCACTGCCTCTGAGTAGTCTCCTCCAACTCTTGCTATTTTCTCTCCATTGGCCCTGCAATCCAGAATTAAAGATCACCAAAAGATTATAATAGTAATCATAATAACATTAATAATAACAAGGATATAATAGTATAACAATAATGTATATTCTAGCATGTTATTATTACTTGTATATTGTACATGTATATATTACTTGTACTATTGAACTTAGCACCCTGAAGAGTCAGGAGGAGAAGTATGAGGAGAAAGACTCTGGAAGAGGAGAAAAGCTGAAAACCTACTTCCCACTCCACAATTTAATATCCTACATATTAGACATATAGTCCTACATATTAGACATATAGTTTCCTGATAGAATATCAAAGGGAATATCAAAGAGCAGCTTCAAGAAATGCTTCATTTGTCTATTTACATTGTTCTGTAAAAGATATATTGTTTTGGAAAAGCAATTCTCAACTACTTTTTAAGAAAATATAATTTGAGAATCAGTAAGGCGACTTTAACAAATGATAATGTACAGTTGTACAACTAATGCGACTAATTAACAATAGCAGGCTTGTCTCAAGGGTTAGAAGTTGTGAGATGAACTGGGGGAGGGTGGTTTGCAATAGCAGCATTTCACAGGAAAATTCCCTTTTTTTAGAAACAAGTTACCTGAATTAATGAGCTTAGCTGACTAGCTGACTAAATCATATCCTTTCCTCCCTGGAAACTCCTCAGATAGAAAATCCTTCAAAGGTTTCTGCCTGTCCTCTGAAGTGCAGAGCAAGTCTCATTTTATTAAAAGTCTCTCCACCTTTAATGAAGGAGATTAGCTTTAGTTTTACTTTTTTCTATCCAAGAATCTTTAACAGAGAGAAAAGATAACTGACAGAGAACAGGTGGCACGCAAATCTTTCTAAAGCACTGACTATGGCACACAGGGCAAATGAGCAGTATAAATATGCAAATGTGGTCATTCATGTCCTTATTACCTGTAAATGCTAAACAATTAAGTGGGAAATGCTTCGGGGAATAATTTAGGTAAAACTGCTTTTATGGGCTGCGCTACAGTGAAATGTATTTCGGTTCTCATTTGGCCATTTTATTGTCAGTGTTGAGGACTTTACAGGAAGCTATAGAGACCTGTGGGACTCATCAATGTTAATTAACTTCAAGCAAAGACTACACCTACAGGATGTTGAAAATACATTTAAGATGCAGCTCCCATCTTAGGATAATATGCTCTCAACTTAGAATTAAGGCAAGGGTCATAAACAGAAACTCTTGCAAACACCAGGTGACTGTCGAAAGAGACATGCTGTTTTCAGTTCCAGCTATTGATGCCAGGTTGGAAAGTGGATCCATTGTTGTCAGGGGGAAATGTGGGTCCAGGCCTCTGGATCATTCTTTCCAGGTAACAGCATGACCACCTGGGAGTGTTTGGAGCCTGGTGGTCCAAGTTTAGGTTCCAGCTTTACCATTTGCAAGCTGTGTGAGCCTGTAAAATAAGTTATTGAACTTCTCTATGCCTTTGTTTCCTCATTTGTGAGATTTGGATGATGAGAATGGTGATACTTTAGGGGATTTTTTTTAGACGATTCAGTATTAAAAGAAGGTCTGGCACAGAGAGTAGAGAAGTGAGCAATTCAGGTTTTTACTGGAAATTTCCTAACTTAAGGATTTTGGTAACTAATTTTTATTTTAAAATTGTTACATCTATTGAATAAACCATATCCAAGGGCAAAATCTGGCCCAAGGCCCTCAGGTTGTAACTTCTGCATTAAACTTATTTGAGTCTATTAAAAAGCTCCCATAACCTTCCACTGGTTTTAAGGCTCAGTAGCCATTGTTCATAATTATTTATTTGCTTATATATTCTCTTTATTTGCCCAAAGGACTTGTGGTAGCTTACACTAAAAGGCAGAGTTTCAATTAAACTGGTAGTCAGTAAAACAAAATAAAAATACCAGAGCAGTTTAATAGAGTTGAAGATGTATAAAGAGGAGAGAAAATATCCCAGAAAACCAAAGCTCCGGAAACACTGGAATGGAGGGGGAAAAACTGAACTCCGAGCTTCATGGTAGCCAAGACAGAAAGAGAAATATCATGAGTCTGTTTAGGTCACATTGTTCAACAGAAGGAAGCTGCATATCAGGTTGTCAAAAGACATTTCTTTCAACTTTTAACTCAGAAATTTCTGAAAAGGGTCTTTGTGTAAGTGATATTTGAGAATTCAACAGAGTATCTTAAGTAGCAGTTCTATTGAAAAAGTAGATAAATCCTGTATATAACAGTTTCTTAATTCTTGCTTCAGGACCAACTCCAGGCACACTTATTCATAGTCAAGTAAAGGCATTTGCAAGAGGCAGAGAATGGAGAAGGTAGTGGATCCAGTTGCATCCTGCTTGAGGTTATCTGACGATTCAGAGATGAAGTTTAGAAAATCTCGAGTAAAGAATTGTTAGCATGATCCCTATGTTAGCTTTCCTCATATCAACAATTTTAGTTTGAGTTCCTATGGAAACTCTGTTATAGACATCTTGTGTTTTGACTAAACATATCCCAAGCCAGGGATATGTATGGGATGAAGGGTGAACTGGTGAAAGAAAATAGCACAGGAGGGCCAAGAATTCTAAAATGTAACTTTGGGCCCACTCAAGCCCTTGAGTGATTCTGGAACAGTGGTCCAAAATTCTGCACCAAAAATAGCGGACAAATAATTTTAACCTATGATTTTTGAGTGTAGTTACCAATTTCATACTTCTGTTTTAGAAGAACCTTAATCTAATTCCTGTAGAATCGTTGATTTGGAGCAGGTCTGCATCCTGAGAGGTCAGTGAGGTTAGAAGAGCTGCAAAACATGCCCCGAAAGTGAGTTTTTATGTGTGTGCCTTTCTTGTCTCTCTCCTTCCCAAGACTGTAAATTACACAAAGGCGGGGATTATTGTCTGCTTATTCTTTTCAGGACATGCAACAGTGCCTGGCACAGAGTCTGCTCCTAATAAATCTTTGCTGAATATGTGAGCAGAATTTTTTGTTATTGGACATCTGGATACATACATGTGTCTGATTTTTTTCAATGACAATTTTAGTTTGGGTATATTTTCTATGTTTTAGCTTCTGGTGGATATAATGAATAAACACATTCATTTGATACTCAAAGCAGACTGATTTAAACCCAGATATTTCTTTGGAAAACGTCTTGCTATCTTTGAATAATTATTAGAGTATCTTTTCTGAGATTTCCTTTTTTATTCCAATAAATAAATAAATTACTGGATGAATTATCAAATTAAAATGTCTGTATATTATTAAAAAGAAGATTTTTTTCACAGAACTCATTTATCTATTCCTTCATCACTAATTTATCACATTTTATTGGTTATCAAGTCTATTCCAGGAGCAATGTAAGGCATTGGAAATACAGTCATGCGCCCTAGGTGCCTGCCCTCTAGGGGGATATATAATGATGGCAAATACTTACACTGGGCTTTCTTTGCACCAGGTGCTGTTGTAGGCATTTTGTATATATTAACTTATTTATCCTATTACCAACCACCCTGTAAGTTAGGTTACTGTTATTGTCTATATTTTGTATATGAAGAAATACAGGGACACAGATAATATTAATAATTGGCCTTTACACGAAGAATTCTGAATCCATGGTCCCTACTCCCCACCACCATCACAGTTTCTCCTCACTTTGCTTTCTAAGGGACTGCCCAGCACAGTGCTATGCACACCTTATGTGTTTGAAAATTACATCCTGAGCCAAACCTCTTCCAGCCTAAAGGAGGGGAGACTATCTGGAAAGCATCAAACATATCTTCAAGGGAAGAGTTTCCTTCTTAAAGTCCATAAATTATTTATCTCCCTCACAATAAAGAGCTCAGAACTTACATTTTTAAGGAAGTCAACTATCTTAATGGTTGGTATGTAGTTGACTTCGCCAGTGTGTAAATTACTAAAATTATTCATGTTAGTTAAGAGGATGTGGAAAGTTTTCATATTAAATTAAGATAGGAACAATACTCATTATTACTATTGCAATGAGTTATGCTGTCATCTGTCAAATTGAAGACTATATGTATAACCTCTTGTGTCTTTAATCATTTTCCACAGGTTCTTAATTTGACAAAACTATGTGTATTACAGAGAGAATTTACTACAAAGAACTAAAGTAATTGTGTTCATTGAGGAATCACATTTAGTTACCCATATGCAGATTAAATTAATGCCTGAATGCTTCATGGAGGACATATTTGTAAGATATCACTGTAAGGACTTAAAGAAAATGATTACTAATTCTGTGCCACTGAAAGGAGAATTCTATGTTTGATGATTATGTCAGCATGTTTATTATAATTTGAATTTACCTATGAGATACGAAGTAAGTGAGGATTATGCAGACAATTTGGGTGATTCAAGTATAGTAATAATCTAGTCTCCTCTTATTTTTCTATTACATATATTCCTTTAAATCACTGAAAAAATATCTTATTCTCCCAATGCATAATGCCTGAACAGGCTAAAATATTAAAAGGAAGAGAATGAGAGTAAACCAGAATGAGGGACCATTTAATAGAAGCTGGCTGAAGGCCCTAGAGTGGTATTGCTTAAAAGAGCTCACAAAGATGGTATTAATGAATGATTTTTCAGGATCTAAGAGTAATAATTCAAATGGGAATGGTTGTCAGATAAGATATCGGGGTCATGAAAGAAAACATATGAAGAGCTGAGGAATCCCTTCCCATTTCCTACTGCTTTTAAGGACACGCTTTGCGTGCTAAAAAAATCCTCACCAACAAGGACAGTTCAACAACAAGAGATGCGCCAGACACACTTGCACTGGCTCCTGGGCCTTGTCAGTCCTGCTGGGCTGCTTTGTGTAATTTGGCATGGGGATGCACTCAGACAGGATGGATCAAAGCACACAAGAGCCAACTATGAGAATTCAAAGGCAAAAAAGGCTTCAGATGATCGGGAAAGCATCTTGGTGTAGAGCTTCCTGGTGTTTTAATTTTTTGTAGCATTTTACCTTTTGGGGGCTTTACAAAATTTAACTATGATTGAAGTTAAGTGCCCAGCTGGGTGCTTGTGTCTCTCATTTTTCCTACTAAGAGCACTATGAGAAATGCTTGAGAAATTGGATTATCTTATTTGGATTTTCTTACCTATTTGTGTAAGCTGTTCAAATCTTTTCACTGGAACAAATTCACTGACCTTCCTGCTTCTGTGGGGAAATCAGAGATACTGGATACCGTTCGCTGCTAGATAAATCTAGATTCTTCTTAAGTGAATGACCACAGCTGGATGGCTGCTTCAAACAATATTATGAAAGTAGGTTAAGACAAGAAATATAGGGCCTCATTAGAATTTCAAGGGCGGTTGAGACAGGCAAAATATAATGAATTGTGTTGGAGTTTGGCCAGGTCAATGGTGCTAAAACTCGCTCAAATGAATAGATAAATTTTGAAGCCCTAGCCTCTGTTTAACCTCCCACCCCAAAAATGATTCTCTGCCAAAACTTTTGATGATATTCCAGAATATTGTCTCATAGGTGACTCTAAAGGAATTTTGCCTTCAGTTTAATCACCTTGGGCTCTGCAGAACCGAGGTGTTAAGTAGAAAATTTAGACCATTTTTTATCTTTATGTGCCTCTTTTTTTCTACGTATTAAATCACTGCAGCAATTAAAACATTTAAATCACAAAGTGAGATTGTCAGGTATTGAAGAATATGAAAGAAACAAACTTTCTCACGAAAAAGTGCACAAAGATGAAATCTTAATTCAGTTGTTGAATTTGGGGGCAACAGTTATAAAAATTTTGTTACAGAAATTATCTAGGTAACATCTTTGTGCTAAAATAAAATTATGTTATCATTAGTGGAAGAGATGTAATAATTTCACTGTTTGCCAGCACTTACCCAGTGCAAGGAACAAACTTTAGATATAAATCCTCCATCTTATGAAACTTATTATAACCTTTCATCCAGACTTCACTTATAGTATCCTTAACTTAAAACAGTCTATGATACGGAAAGCAAAAAGTCCATTCCACCATTCTTTAAATTTACTTACTGAATGAGCTAGAAAAATGATTTTTTTTTTTTTTTTGGCAGGGGCTGGGCTTGGTGGCTCACGCCTGTAATCCCAGAACTTTGAGAGGCCAAGGCGGGAGGATCACGAGGTCAGGAGATTGAGACTATCCTGGCTAACCACGGTGAAACCCCATCTCTACTGAAAATCCAAAAAGTTAGCTGGGCATGGTGGCGGGAGCCTATAGTCCCAGCTACTTGGGAGGCTGAGGCAGGAGAATGGTGTGAACCCAGGAGGCAAAGCTTGCAGCAAGCTGAGATCGCACCACTGCATTCCAGCCTGGGTGACAGAGTGAGACTCCATCTCAAAAAAAAAAAAAAAAAAAGAAAAGAAAAGAAAATGGTTTTTAAATATTTCCTAAGTATCATCTTCACTGACCTTTAGAAAATACTATTTTATTATTTATGTTTATAATTGCCTTGATGTTACCATTAGAACATTGATCTTCAGAGTTTGATTTTACATACATTTTTGGTTGGAAAGACCCAAGGAAGTCATCCAGTCCAATCAACAACTCAAGAATTCCATCTTTCGTATCCACAAACAATTCTAATCACATAGAATCTTTTTTCTTTGCAAGGATGCTTGTCTCATTTATAGACAGTTTTAATTATCTGAAAATGTTTTGACAATTGAACTGAATTTTGCCTCTGTTACTACTTACACTAGCACTAGTCATTTCCTTCAAAAGAAAGTAGCATGCATTTAACCATGATCTTGCTCTGGGTACCAGATACATGAGCATGTTCTCTTTATAACACATATATTGAGCTATAAATATATTATGTGTACACTTTTCTCTGTGAGTGATACTTCAATAAAATGTTAACAAGAAATAATAACCAGATCTTGATTACAGTTTTATCAGTAGAGAGTAAACTCTTATTTTGAAAGGGGTAATTTTGAAGAAAACTCTTTGGAAAAAGCAATAAACATACAGCTTCAGCAGTAGATTATCTGTGACACTTATGAAATGTTCCATTCAGACCCTCTTCCTTATTGGGGTCAGACTACCATGAGAGGAGTGAAAAACAAGTCTGAAATTTATATAGCTGCATCTTAGAGGCATCAAAAGTAGGTTTAGTTCCCTTTTGTTGGAAAGTGTTGATAGAGTTTTGGATCTGAGAATCCTTTATATAATGAATTCATTAAGAACCATTATAATTGAGAGAAAGAGTGGGTAAGAGCAAACAAGAAAGAGAAAAGAGAGGAAAAAATGGAGAAAGATGGGAGTAAACCAGATTAATCTGCAGCCTTAAGATATCAATATAGCCACCTGGGAAAATGTACTAGTAAACCCATCTTGATCTAAACTGTAAATTCAGTCTGAAGAAAAGTTAGATTGTGGAGAGCAGGACATTTTGTTTGATTGAATTTGAAAAATCTTACACAATTGGCTGGCATCTATATCATTGTTTGATGCTTGAAGAACTGATGGTTTCACATGTGCCAAAAAGGGCTTGCCCATACATAGCCTTATTCTATCCACAATTCCTCTTTTTTAAAACACTATGGGAGATGTCATGAAGTAAAAACAGAAAAAAACAACCAGAAAACTTACATGTCAACGAAACCGTGTGGCTCTGTCTTAAGACACTAATTCACCAAGGGCAGCTCTACAGAAACGTCTAACTGACAAAATTACTTTTGTCATAAGCCAATTAACCAAGAACATACACTTGACTCAAAGATAGTGCCGGAAGGATACAGCAGGCTACAGCTAGGCCAATTTTGCCTTAAGCTAGGAAGTGCTTTATTGCACAAATGATTCTAATCACAATTCCAATAATAACTCCTATAGGTTTGTCATGATCCATTTAAAAAAAAGAGATCATAAAAAAGGGTTTCATTTTGAACAAAAGCCTTTCTCATAAAATGTAAGTTCATTTAATATATTTGAATTTTGAAAAAATAAATCTTTAGATTCTTGATAGGAAGAAAATGCAACTGAGAAACTTAAAGATAAGGTGTTAGATGCTCTTGAAAATGGAAGATCAATCTGAAATAAGAAGAACACATTTTTCAAATTATGATATGTCAAGTGGCATGGAAAACTTAATTTATCAAAATGTAGCATACACTATAATTAGGGCAAGAATTCTGAGGCTCATCTAGTTATATCTGGATTAAGAGAATGAAAGAATCTTCATAAGGCTTATTAAAGTTTTTAGCTGCTAAGGGCAAAAGTTTACCTGACATGTGGGTTAATGATCAATGCTTACAATTGAGAGTCCTGAGATTTCTCTCAAGCTTCAATTGAGTGATTTCAGCATTTTTATATTCATGAAATATTGGTTGGGCCTCCTGTTATGGGCTAGGCACTGTGCTAGGTCATGGAGCTACAGTAGTCAAGATGTTCAAAGTCTATTTCATAGTGGACAATTCTAGTAAGGACTGAGAGAGGGGAGCTTAAAAAATTAACCAAAGTGTGTGTCTGTGTGTGTGCATAAGATCACACAATGATAAGTATGAAGAAATTAATAAGGGTAAGGAAATAGAGCGTGTGATTGTATGTGTTGGGGTGCAGAGAGAGGTGGCATTTTTGTGGGAGGTTTAGATAGACCTCTCTGGAAAAGTGGTCTTTGACTAAAGATTTAAAAGAAGGAATCACCATGCAAAATCTGTAGTCTTCTAGGTAAAGGGAAAAATAAAGGTAAAGCCCCCAAGGCAGAAATGAGTTTGGCCTAACCAAGTAACTTTAAGATCCCAACCTAGCAAAAGTGAAGAGAGTGAGGACTCAGGAGATGATTTTGGAGAGGATAACTGAGGACAGATCATACAAGGGCTTGTAAGAATATGTTAAGGAGTACAAGTTTTATTGAGAACATGATGTGAACCACTGGACTGTTTGAATGGAAGACTCACATGATATTATGCATATTATGTTACTACCAAAGCTGTGTGGAGAACTGATTTAGGAAGTCAAGAATGGAAGCACACCAAAACATTAGGCTATTGCAGTAGTTGAGGTGAGACATGACAGTGGCTTGGTCTAGAGTAGAAATGGTAGAGGTGGGAAGTATTATCATGCTTGAAACACAGCTTAAAGGAGAAGCCAACAAAATGTGTGGAGGAATCAGATGTGGGATATTAAAGAAAGAGAGAAATCAAATATGGCTTTAAATTTATGGTCTGACCAACTGGGTGAATATGTTGTTACCACTTACTGAGATGGGGAAGAAGTGTTTTTGTCATTATTGTCGTTTTGTGAATTTTGCTTTGTTTTGTGATTATTTTGTTTGTTTGCTTTAGCTTAATTTTTTGTTTTGGATTTCATGAAGATAAAAAAATAAAAAGTTTTGCCTGGGGTAATGTTTGAAAATCATTTTAGCTATCTAAATACAAAAGTTAAGAGAAGTTCGAGAGAGGGGCTAGGGCTGGAGACAAAAATTTAAATGTTGTAAACATCTATCTAAAATTTAAAGTCAAGAGATTACATGAGATTTCCCAAGGCGTGAAAAAATATGTTTAAGGACTGAATCCTAGGGGACTCCAGCATTTAGAGTCTGGAAAATAGAGGATATGCTAGCAATAGACTGATAGTGAACAAGAAGGGGGCAGATGTTAAATAAAGAAATTATATCCAGCAGATCAGAGAGAACAACTATAAATGAGAGGCCAGTTAAGAGGAGGACTTAAAATTAAGCTTTAGATTAGCAAATGGAAGTTGTTGACAGGGAAGCTTTCACTGATGTAGAAAAAATTGCCTTATTGGGAAGGTTACTGGGAAGTGAAAAAGTAGAGAGTAAGTATAGATATCTCTTTAGAGAAGGCTGGAGTAGAGTAGAGAATATCCGACGAGGTGTACGCATTCTAAGGAGCATTTTTTTTTCAGATGGTAGATAGGCAAGCTGATTAGAATGATTTAGAGTACAGTGGAAAATCAATGATGCAAGATTTGTAAAGAATAATTGCTAAAGATCCTGAATCATAGAGAATGAACAGGGTGCCATGCATCCATAAACTTTGGGTGGGAATGTTGTAATGGAAAAGTAGTCCAAACATAGGCAGGAATTGGGAGGTGGCAAGTAAATGAGTGACAGATAAATAGGTAGGTGTTGGGAGAGTCAATCTACCATGGGCACTGAGAATCACTGCAATTCTTGTTGGTTGTACCAAGAATGCAAGATCCTAATCATTCTACCCAGGCTATCTCTCAGGGTTGCTTTTTGCAGCAAGCAACTTTGAAATATGAGGTTCAAAGTCGGGACAAAAAGCAGATTGCCTTACTGCCTGCTATGAAAACAGATAATTTATCAGGTTATTGTTCCTCAGCTGTGATGCAAATCCACTGCAGGTACATCATCCATCTATCAAATCACCCCTGTAAGACTTGAATGCAAGAGAAACCTACATAAACATGATGCTCATGCAGCCTGCTGTGCTGTGAGTAATATAGTTCTTTGTTTCTGACCCAAGAGTTTTGTATCTTCTGCCAGCATCCATAAAACAGTAACAGGCTAACTCATTCATTTATAAATGGGGTAAAATTTAATTTCAGACCCAACAGTTATGGCAACAAAGATGAGATCCTGAAAGAGACATGTCTTTCTGGAAGAAAAATGTTAAGAGCCTTTTGGGATGGGTTCAGATGTAGGAGATGGATTCCCTGGACTCCCACTGAAGTGGTAGGTGAAAGACGGAAGTAAGGGACCCCTGAGGTCCTGCCCGTCAATCAGATTGGGATTAAAACAAGCAGTCTTATATGGTGCCTTGGTTGTTTCTAGATCTCCTCTAGGTGGGAGGAGGAAAAAACATGGTTATGACAATAGAGCAGCAAGCCCTGTGGCTCCAGCCAGAAGGCAATGTGACTGCTGAGTCAAGGAGTATCGAAAGATGAAATAAATGGAGCCAACAATGACATCATTTCTATTCAATACAGAATTTTAGTTAGAACAAAAACATGATGAGTTTGTTTGATTGAGCCACAAGCAAGAGAAATTGAATTGAAATTGAAATTGAACATAAAACTTTGTTTACTGATTAGAGCTGCTCTCTCCCTCTATGACCCCTGATTCCTCCCTCTCCCTATTCCACAACATTAACTTCTTTAAGAAGAAATAACCTTGTTATCGGAGACCTCAAGTTACTAGCTTACTCAGATGTGGCACTGTTCTTGCTTGGTGACTACCCTTTGATGGGGCAGAGCACCATGGCATGCATGGGGGCAAGAAAAAAGAGGTCTTCTGGGCCCTGACACTAATCAGATAATGAGGATACACCTGAGTAGGAAGCAGCTCTGGCACTTGGACAGCAGCCCCAGAGGAAGGACCAAGACTTTTCCCACTTCTACTCCCATAGGTTAATCTCCCCATCATCCTGCATTCCTTTCATTCCCAACTGGGGGATAGTATGGTTTTTTGGTGGCTGTTGCTATAACCCCTAATAAGAACAACTAGAATCAAATGGATTACCCAACATCTATCTAGATGGCTTCCATCAATACCTGGATCCATCCTCTTACCAGAAAACATATTCACTACCACGGACTACAGCAAAGGACTATATGTTTCTAACCTAGAAACTGCATACCAGAGGAGACTCCTGCCAAAATTGGCCTGATTGTTTTGCAGTAAAGGAGGCCACATTACAAGGAGCATTTTCCCTGCTCACTTCTAGAAAATTGGCTGTGTCAGATCTCTGACCCTCTCTTGGGACTACCATTGGTGCCTTGCTAATATTGACACATTTTTAGATTATTTTGCTACTATTTCAGTTTGATAATCTGATTCTTATTTTCAGCTTTCAAGACCACCTACAATCTGACAATGGTGTGTTTTTCTCATAAAGGCCACCTAGCAATGGATCAGTGGTAAAAATATTCAGTGGACATTCCACACTCTCATCATTCTCTGATAAGGCTGCTGGCATCATTGAGATATGGAATAGACTTTTTGAAAATCAATCCTAAAGATTTCTGACTCTCCCTCCTTTCTGTATCTACCTTCTTTGCCTCTTTCTGGCTCACAGATTTTATTAAAACAGTTTATTAAGGCTGTTTGAGCATTAAATATGGTCATGGGCAGGAAAGGTTTGTCTCCTATTGGCCAACTCCTGGGTAATGATCAAGATGGAAGGGTAGAAAAATTATATAAACTTATTTTGAAAATGCATGATTCTCCCTTGATCATTTATTAACCCGAAGTGTATTTTCTTCCCCTAGTGACAACCTCATGCCAGCTTGATTTGTACACACTTTGAAGGGCAGCCACATCTAAAGGCAAGACTGAGAGATTCAAACTTAACTTGATGCAGCTACCTGGATTCTTTTATTGAATTAACATGGTCCTAGATCATAAAGACAATGACCACTGGTTGAATATACTACTTACCAAGTAGTATATTTACTTATAGTGACCTAACTGGACTAAGTGGGAAATATAATGAATCTCAGTAAATATTTTTTAAAGTGACCTATTCCTATTCATGTCTGATCTCTCTGGACAAAAGGTATTGGTATGAGCAGATGATTGGAGAAGAGGTAAAGTTATAGCTACTGGGTTGGGACACCCTAGTTTCATGGCCATGGAGGGAGAATAAAAATTCCAGCAAGTGAGCACAAATCACTTTAAACCCCAGGCAGTTCAGGGCAGAGGGACACTTAGGCTTCTTGTTCCTTAGATTCAGCACTGTAGTCTGGCAAAACAATTGTATGGTCTAGCTGAATCTAGGAGCAGCTGCAGCTGACAATTTAAACTCACTACAGGATTTGTCATCCTTGTCCAGGTGTTATAAAAACACTAAAATTCTTGCTCACTTGGCTGATCCTAAACTACTTCACCATACCTGACCATTCCATTCCATTCCATTAATGGGAAGCTCCTGAACTGCCTCCTCCTCAGCCTTGTATGTGTACAAACAGGCCCCACAACTGTGTTTTTTTTGTTGTTGTTGTTGTTGTTTAGAGATGGGGTCTCACTATATTGCCCAGCCTGGTCTCGAACCTCCTGCCTTGGCCTCCCAAAGCACTGAGATTTCAGGTGTGAAGCACTGTGCCCAACCTCAATCTTAATAACATATATTCATACACTTTTCCTAATACTCAGGCAGCTTAAGTGTTGCCATAAATGGCAATGGGAGCTGCAAGTGATGCTTCTATTGTACTGAAATAACCAAACCAATGTAACAACTGTAAAAATGAATTTTAATCAGAAATTCTGAACTAGAGTCTGTCCCTTTGTGTTATATGTTTGTATTTGGGGGAATGTCTCTCCTTTGGGGGTTAGGGTTGCTCATTTATTGCCCCTGTCATTATTGGTAATGACATCAAAGATCAGTATGTCAATCTAAGCTCCCTTACGTGCATCACAGTGGATAACTGATGGGCTTTAGACTACTTTCTGGCTATCTAAAGCAAGATGTACTGGTGCCCCTGGGATGTATGTATAATTGGCTGAGTCCAGGGCCCTGGGGGGTAGAGTTGAAATGTATACTACAGGTTGACTTCATCTTATTGCTTACAGTCCTCTTGATAGTCTCCTTAATTAAATGCTGCATGAGGCAAATTGAACAGATTTAACCCCAGTCTCTGTCAGTCAGATTAAGCAGGGTGGCTAATGGGGTGGCATATTCATATGAAAATTCGAGTTCAGCCAAGAACACATGGGGTCATGGGAGAGATTGCTAGAAGAAGCAACTCATCATGGGCCTTGTGTGTCCTGGCAGCTTTTTACTAGGAATCCTAAGAATGCAAGGCCCTGACTGATCTTTACCTGCCCATTTCTTGGGGTTGGTTTTGCAGCAAGCATCTCTGAGGAATGAAGTAATGTCTCCCTCTGGGACAAGGAGCAGGCTTCTTGCTGTTTACTGTAAAAGTGATGAGTTCCCCAACTCAATGTTCATCAGTTGTGACAAAAATCTGCCTGTGCAGTACTCATCTGGGTACACGTAGTACCAACCCTATGGGAGTTGGGTGCAAGATTAATTCATGTAAACCCAGGGCTCATGCTGCTGGTTGTGCATTTTTTCCTGACACAAAGTTTTATGTCTTTTGCCGGCATTCACAAAACGGTAACAGGATAACGTATGAGCTTGTAAAAAGGATAAAAATCAAACCTCAGAACTGACAATACTTTTGGTGGAGGGAAGATACTACATTCCGATGAAATTGGACTTAATGATCAACTTAGGGTAACAATGAGGGAGGAGGTGTTGGAAGTTTGAAGAAATAGAAGATATAAAAAGGGTCATCTTAGGAGGTAGAGCTCTAGAAGGATTGTTGTCTAGTGCTAAAGGCCCCATGAGATTTGGCGCCATAAATTTAAAGTGACACTCATTGGTTCAGTGTGTGGCTTGTGAGTTTTTCTCCAACCACATCAAATTGGTGGTAGGTGTGGAGAAGGTGTAGGATTGATTTAACCATAATTGTACCTTTGTCAGGCAAGTACAATGAAGAGAACAAGAATCAGGTGAGCTGAAGGTGTATGCAAGGGAATAATTATAGTGCTGGACCTTGGAACCTTAGCTGAGACAGAAGGTAAGTAAGGCAATGACTGGAAAAAAAGTGGTTAAGACACCAGACTAGGCTCAATGGAAAAAGTTCTAAAGTATATAAACTGGAATAACTGGAGGTTCTGGTCATAAAATAGAATGATTTAAAATGAAGATTTTAGGAAGGTTATTGGCAATAAGGCATAAGTTATGACCAAAGAAGTGGGCAGAAGCATGTGGCATGAAAGTCACAGTCATTGGAAATAAGGATTTCAAATAACAGAGATAATGGTTTATATCGGTTGTCTGCACAGATGCTGAAATCCTCAAAATGATGACAGGAGTAAGATATTAAGGTAATCAGTGACTGAGGAGAAGGTACCATGAGGTAGGAAGAATGTTGCAACCAAAAGAGGTAGTGAGCAGTGTAGTTCAAAGACATGTACTTCAACATGAAGTGGGTTTTTGATGTAGGCATTTAATGCTATAAACTTTCCTCTTAGCATTGCTTTTGCTGTATCCCAGAGGTTTTGGTAGGTTATGTCACTATTATCGTTCAGTTCAAGGAACTTTTTAATTTCCTTCTTGATTTCATTGTTGATCCAATGATCATTCAGGAGCAGGTTATTTAATTTCCATGATTTTGAGGGTTCCTTTTGGAGTTGATTTTGTTTTATTGCACTGTGGTCTGAGAGTGTACTTGATATAATTTCTACTTTTTAAAATTTCTTGAGGCTTGTTTTGTGGCCTCTCATATGGTCTATCTTGGAGAATGTTCCATGTGCTGATGAATAGAATGTATATTCTTCAGTTGTTGGGTAAAATGTTCTATAAATATCTGCTAAGTCCATTTATTTTAGGGTATAGTTTAAGTCCATTGTTTGTTGATTTTCCGTCAACAAAAGTATAAACATCTTGTGTTTTTTTTATTGTGTTATTGTTTTATAGGTCCTGTGAGATATACGTTTTTTTTTTTTTTTTTTTTTTTTTTGGAGGTGTCTCACTCTTTCGCCCAGGCTGGAGTGCAGTGGCCGGATCTCAGCTCACTGCAAGCTCTGCCTCCTGGGTTTACGCCATTCTCCTGCCTCAACCTCTCGAGTAATTGGGACTACAGGCGCCCACCACATCGCCCGGCTAGTTTTTTTGTATTTTTTTAGTAGAGACGGGGTTTCACTGTGTTAGCCAGGATGGTCTCGATCTCCTGACCTCGTGATCCACCCATCTTGGCCTCCCAAAGTGCTGGGATTACAGGCTTGAGCCACCGCGCCCGGCCAAGATTTATGCTTTAAGAATGCTCTATTTTGGTGTATTTTGAAGTTCTGTTTCAAGATTTAGAGCTGCGTTTTAGCAGTTCTTGTAGTGCTGGCTTGCAAGTGGAGAAATCTCTCAGCATTTGTTTGTCTGAAAGAGATTGTGTCTTTCCTTCACTTACGAGGCTTAGTTTCACTTGATACAAAATTCTGAATGAGGAAGAAAGACTAATTTCCTAGATGAAGCAATGACATGAGGACATTTAGTTTACCTTTGGGACTAGTCAAACATGAGATTTGGAAGAAGAATAAAAGACAACCACCATTCAAGAAGATTGCAGAAGAAATGGTACCTTGAGAATATAGCATGGTTTGAGCTTAAGCAAGCAGGTGAAGGAAACATTTAGAAAAAAGTTGAGGACATTGGTAATTGGGCTTATTAAACCTTCAGCATACAGAGAGAAGTTCAGAATGGGGTGGAAAATTGCATGAAATTAGGATATGTACAGAGAATTCTTGGATAAAGACCAGAAATGATGAACTGGGATGCTGGGACTTCTGTGGGTGACTGAGGTAAGCACACTTATAAGTCATAGTGGTATTGTTCCTGATGTACTTAAGGAAAAGTTATAATCAATTCTGATTATACCTTCTTCGGAAATTAATTGTTGCTTAAGTAATGACTAAGGGGTAGTTTTTTGCTAATAGCAGATATAATAAAACCTCTTTTGAGAAAGTGATACGTAATTCTTCAGAAAGAGGATTGGTTGGTCTCAGGAAGAGGTTTTGGATACTTTTTCTTGCCCTGGGAACTGGGTTGCTCGGGGCTAAAGTGAAGCTCTAGGTGAATGTGCATGTCATGGCAGTTGCGGAGCGGATGCAAGAGGAAACAGATGTTTCTGAGGGTCTTCTGTGTTAATGTCAGAAGACAGACTCTCTCAACAAACTAGAGCAGTAGACATTGGGAAAAGAGGTATAATTAATCGTTTTTTAGGTCAGGTGTAGGTCAATAATATTGTTCTTCTTAATGATTACCAGGCTTAATAAACAAACTTTTAGGGACCTTGGGTAGTTAGAAAAAAACATGGGATGTCAAGATGGGCATCCTCATGAGTAGCAAACACACACTTGATCGCATCATATGAGAGCTCACAGGATGGTCTACTGTGAGGACAACTCCCAGTATCCTCAACCTTCCCTCTAATCATTTTCTTCAGCTTCTTACTCTAACAAACACTAGGCTAGTCTCAGGAAACATTACTCTCCTGAAAGCTCTTTTAAATGGGTGTGGCCCACATCTCTCTCATCAAAATACAACCCTGGTATGAAAATCTACCTTTCAGGTCTTCTAAGTTGACAGGACAGCACCTTAAGACTTTAATGATGAATTTCCTGGTTTTGTTCTTTAGTTTCAGAACATTTTTCTAATACGTGTTGGCCAGCATACTTAAGTTGAAGAGTTGGCACCCGTCTGCTGATTATTCATTTGAGAGTTTTTCCCTTACTTGTGTGATTACAAGTCAACAGAAGAATGCTAACCTGAGAAAGCAGCCAAGGCCCTTGATGCCACAGTTATCTATCTTTGTCATAGGGTCTCACAAACATATCTGCCTGTGTTTTGGTCTGTATGTGGTCTTCCAAATATCAGCCTTTAAATTTTCCTCCTAGCTAGAATATCTTTGTACATATTAGGCAGTAAGCAATCAATAAAAATAATTTTTTAAATTAATGTGTGTATAATGTAGTATACCTGTACTAGTTATTGCAGCTAACACAGTAAAATCAAAAGGAGTACAAGCATAAATAGTTATATACACGATGAATAGTTTTGTTTCTAGAAATCAACATGCATGGTAAAGGCAAAGGTAAATGAATCAGATGAATCTGTTGAAAAGATGTTTTATGAAGTAAATGAGGATATAAGAGAAGTTTGATCTTTTAGAGTTACAGTTTTATATGCATATCAAATATCTGTTTGAGAGTCCTAGGATTTATACTCTCAAACTTGAAATTGTAAGTAAGAAAAAAAAAAAAAGTGCATCTCTAGGAACAATGATCCTGAAATGTGAAGTCAGCAAATGAAAAAATTCTATTGAAAATTTCTCGTCCAGCAGGAGATATTGACTGTCCTGTTGCCTAATTCCTTCATGACTACATGAAACTTTGAATGATGTATGTTTGGTCCTCTATGGCTATTTTAGTTGAATTTAGGTAAAGTGACAGGATTTGATTTTGAAGGAAAAGTGAAAGCTTCATTTTTAGCAACATTGTGCTTGAAGCGGATGAACTTGAGAACGAAAGCCCTGTGTGCAGCCACTTTGCCAGGTGGCTCTCATCGGGGTGTTTATTGTTAAGAAACTCGCTATTTTTGCCCGAGGTTTGAAGCCAGGACTTCATAGGATCCCCTGCTGCACTCAGTTCTTTCCATACAGAGAGCAGATGGGTGAAGCAGAATAAAATCCCAGCCTCAGAGGCAACAATGTAGCGTTCCAGAGACCAGGGAGGGTGTTCCTCTGAGTTGGAGTACATGCTAATTGGAGTTGGTGAAGGAAAGTTAGAAATGAAAATTGGACTTGGATGAGATGGTTTGGAGACTTGTTAAGGGTATTATCATGAGTATAGTTTGATAAACAGAAATGAAATGTTCACATGAAAGACATATCAATTGTTTCCAATTCCACTTGGCTGGTTAGAACAGGGTGGTTCAAGGGTAAGCACATAGGTCATGAGATCCTTGTAAAAGTTTCAGTAGTAATGTTGATTTGTATTTTTAAAATGTGAATTTATCAAGCTGTTTGGGTTCTTATAATTTCCACTAACTTCTATCTGGCATAAACAGCATAAAAGTTCCTCTTTATTGATTTATCCGATGGTGCCTTTTTATGGCTCCACTGTGCCAGTTATCATATTGTCTTATACTTTGTGCATCATTTTCCTCCTGTTCTTTCATTTTCCCTTGGAAAGAGACCATGTACTCTCATCATTTTATCCCCAGAACTGAGCCCAGTGCCCCGGACTGGAAAGCTCAAACATAATACAAAGAAGCGGCCAACATTCCTTCCAGTAGTGGTCAAGGGTGGTCATACAAAATAAAGATAATTTACTGACTTTGGAATGGACTGAGTAGTGTTATTCAACTACAGGCCTTCTCCAATTATAAATTTATTTTGCTTACTATTTAAATTATGTGGATGTGCAGGTTTAAATAAATGCACAGACATTTAAATCAAGTGGTAATGGTCCATTCTCATTTTAATTTGAGTGTTGCAACTATGGTCACAAATAGTTATGACAAGATATGAGCATATTTTGCCAAATTTTTTTTGAAACGATTTTGGAGAATTAGAGTATAGTAACCACTATTGCCTCTAGAGGCATGGTTCAATTCTAGTCATTAAAATATCGAAATGGATCTTTAGACTTTTCTCAATTATCTCATCAAATGAGACTTTTGGTTTCTCTGGGCCATGGTAACTTGCTTTCCTTGCTGGAAATTCTAGAAGAAACCTTGAATAAAAGCTGATCCTCCTTCAGGAGGCCTTGATTCCTCTCACTAGGATTCTCTGCTCCTTGAGTTCCTGTTTTCATTTCTCATCTTCCATGGTCTCAAGTTCTCTCTATTTCTATATCCCTGAGTATAATTCTGAGACTCTCAGTTAATTTTCTACTCTAGTATATATCATTTTACATTATAAAAGTTAGAAAATTACATTACATACGTAAATATTTTCAATATAGAAGTAATTACACAAGTAGTGAAGAGTAATAAATATATTCTTAATTATAATACAAAAAATGAATAGTTTATACCTGTATTTAACACTTGGAATGGTTCTTTTGAATGGAGCTGTCAGTAAATGTACTATGCACAAATACATTTTTCATCATAATGGAAATTTTATTTTAATCTAACAACCAATAGAGCTGTAAATACACGTAGCATGCAAAAAAGTAAACTGTATATTTTCTATCTGAAAAATATAAAATGGATGTACAACAAATAAAAATACAATAAAGTTGAATATCCAACTAACTATTCAGGGTGAAAGAAAGGTAAGGGAAATAGGTTTTTTATTAATGATTAATTATAGTCATCTCATTGATAAAAATAAATGATATTTTGAACTTCTTGGTACTATCAGGAAGATAAAGAGAAAGTTAACACTTGCTTTTCTACCTGAAGCCATTAAAAAAAAAATCACACAATTTTCCTTATCCTACTATAACACAAGTGTTTTAAACAAATGTTACATAGGGACTTTTAGACTGGACAAGACAGCATAGACTTGTCTCTCCCTGTTTCTCCCCACTAAGCATGACTAAAAACTACATATAACAACCAAATAGAACTCTGAAAGGTAGAAGAGGAAGGTGAACTGGTTAGAGATCCCAGGTGTAACAGCAGAGCATCAGGGCTTTTTATAACCTCCAGCATAATACAAGAAGGTGCTTCAGTCCTGGTGTTTGCTGTCCCCAAGTCAGTAACAGAAACAAGAGAAGGCGGCCCAGGTTGGCTCTTTCTTTCCCCAGATTGAATGAGAGTCCCACCTACAATACAGGGTGAGCCTGGAAGAATGGGCAAAGAGAATTAAACAAAGCCTTTCTGGAGGAGGAGGAGGAGGCGGAGGAGGAGGAGAGGGAGAAGAGGAGGAGGAGGAGGAGGAAGAGGAGGAGGAAGAGGAAGAGGAGGAAGAAGAAGAAAAGAAAAAAGCAGCCAGAGAAAGAGCTCACCTCATCTGTTGCTGAGGCTCCCCTCTGCTCCCCAGAGACATCATATGGCAAGGGGCCATGGCAAAAGAATTATGCTACCACAATGGCCTGTTATGTGAAATCTTTTCTTTCCTTAACAGTTCTGAGACTCTCCACTTCCATCAAGAGATACCCTGTGCCTGGGAGATCAACAAAGGGGATTATACCACAACAAGTATTCAGCCTAGGAAATGCTCTCTACCCCCAGAGACAGGGAGAAGCTCACCACAACGCCCACCAAAGGAGCCTCTTCATCCCCATAAATCAAGACTCCCCTTCCTCAGAGGGATATGGAACATTCTCACCTAAGGAAACACCTTCTGACCACTCAGGGATCATCAGTAGAGACCTGGGAGGCCCAATGGCACAAGGTAAGCCAAGAAAGTCAGAACAACACAGCAAAGACTCAGGAAATAAACTGATCATTGGAACCACAGTCCATGTAAGTAGGTCAGGACCTGTTCTTGAAACCTAAAAAGGTGACTGCCTGCTAAATTCAAAAATTCAAAGAAGACATGGAGTCTCCTAACCTAATATCTAAAATGTCCAGCATACAATTCAAAATCATCTGTCATCACAAGGATCAGTAAAACCATAACTTGAATGAGAAAATAAAATGAAATGATGTCAACCCTGAGATAAATCAGATATTGGAATTATCTAACAAGAATTTTAAAACAACCATCATAAAAATGATTTAATAAGCAATCACAAATTCTCCTGAGATGAAGAAAAAATAGAAGTATCAGCAAAAAATATGTTGCTTAAAAGAACAAAATGGAAATTATAGACTTGAAAAAAACAATAGATGAAGTAACTCCCTGAATGGGCTCAATACTAGACAGGAGACAAAAAAGAATAGAATCAATAACTTGAGGACAGATCAAAAGAATTTGCTCATCTGTGCAAACGGCAGAAAATAGATTAAACAAAAATAAAAACAGAACCTCAGAAACCTCCGAAAGCACAGCAAAAGACCCAATATTTGTATGATCAGAGTCCCAGAAGTGGAAAAAAAAAGGATCTGAAAGAATATGCAAAGAAAAATTGGCTGACAAGCCCCCAAATTTGCCAAAAGGCATAAATCTACTGATTTTAAAAGGTGAGACTATCTCAAATAGGATAAATCCAGATAAGTTGACACCAAGTCATATTACAAATTGCTGAAAATTAAAGACAAAGAAAAAAATACTGAAAGCAGTTAGATAGAAATAATCTATTACCTTTAGGGCAACACTACTTTTCTTTTTCTTTTTTGCAAGCATGTGATTGAGTTTATTGCAGAACTGTAATAGGAAATGAGACTGTATGAAGAAAAGAGATGGAGACAAAACTGGATGACGGTTTCATACCGGGTATCCCATCCACAGACCTCAGCAGCCCTCCCACGGATCTGCCTGCCTCAGCAGCCCTGCTACGGATCTGCCTGCCTCAGCAGCCCTCCCACGGATCTGCCTGCCTCAGCAGCCCTGCTACGGATCTGCCTGATTCTTTCACATCAAGAAGTTGGTCTTGTGAGCCATTTCCATGTTGTAGATCCTCCGGTACCTTTCATAGCTTTCCCTCTGTCGCCGGCCGCATGGCTTTTTATAATACCGCCGATGCTTAAGGTCCTCAGTGAGCCCATCCGTAGTGAGGATTCTGTTTAGGGTCCTCTATGCGCCTTCCATGTTCCCTTCCTGTACCGTCACGGTCCTGGCCATGAATTTCAGATGTTTTGCCATGACCTTGGATTTAAGTGTCCATTCTGCAGAACCAGAAAGACCCGCTCCCGGGCATGGAAAGGACGGGGTGGCAAGGAGGTGCCACAGGGTGCCAACAACAGCACACAGTTCCAAAAGGGCTTGGGTTGGGAGTTGGGAAAGGACTCTTTGTTGGTCGTTGAAAAAGGGAGCAGAAGCCTGCAAACCTTCCCCCCTGCCAAGCTCACCTTCCTTTCTCCAAACCCTGCACCCAGCACCACTTTACAATGATAGCAAATTTCTCATTTGAAACCATGGGGTGCAGAAAAAAAAGTTGTGTAGTAGAGTTTTTCAAATTCCATAAGAAAAGAACTGTCAACCACGAATTCCACATTTAATAAAACTGCCTATCAAGAATGAATGTGCAATAAACACATTCTCAAAGGAAAACCAAAAGAAATTATCGCTAGCATACCTACCCTCATAGAATGGCTAAAGAAAGCTCTGTAAACCTAAATAAAGTGATTTAAAAAAACAGAAGGAATCTTGAGGCCCAAGACGGGAAGGACAAACAATGGAGAATAGACATATAAGTAAACAAAATGGAGTATCCTTCTTTTCATGAGTTTTCTAAATTATACGTAATGATTAAAATTAAAATTATAACACCATCTGACCCTCACAACAAGGATATTTTAAAGTTCAGAAGCCAAAAAAAAAAAAAAAAAGAAAACCTAAACGGAAGTAAAATTCCCATACTTCACTTAAAGTGGTAAAATACTGAAACCAATAGGCTGTGATCAGTCATACCCAGAGCAATCACTATGAAAATTACACAGGGCCATATATTTAAAAACACAATGCAGAAATCGAGATGAAATCCTAAAAATAGTCAACTAATTCATAGGAAGTAAAGAGAAAGAAAGGAATCAAACAGAAAACACATAATAAAATCATAGAGCTAAGCCTTACAATATTACTAATTACTTGAACATAATGGTCTAAATACACCAATTAAAAGGCAGAGATTGGCAAGGTGAATTAAAAAAGCATGACCTAACAATTTGCTGTTTTGATAAACTGTTTACAAGAAACTCATTTCAAATTTAATGACGTAAGTGGGTTGAAAATACAAGGGTGGAAAAATATATACTGTGTAAATATACTTTTTCAAAAGGCAGGAATGCTTATGGCAGTATCAAATGAAGTAGATTTCAAAGCAAAGAAAGAATATGAAAAAAAGGTATCATTGCATAATGATAAAAGGATCAATACACCAGGAAGACATAATGACCCTAAATGTGTATACACCAAACAATAGAGCCTCAAACTACATGAAGAAAAATTGATAGAACTGAAAGAAGAAATAGACAAATCCGTAATTATAGGTGGGGACTTTAACACCTTTCCTCTAAACAAGTAATAGGACTGCTAGACAGTGCTATTCTGTATCAGTAAGGATATACAAAACGTGAACAACACCATCAGTCAATGGGATCTAATTGACATATATACAAATCGCCTCTAAACAACAGCAGAACACATGTTGTTCTTTAATTTTTATTCAGGCAACCTTGGAACATTTACCAAGATAGATCGTATCCTGTGCCAAAAAACAAACCTCAACAGATTTGAAATAATTTGAATTATTTGAAATGATACAGAATGTGTTCTCTAGTCATAATGGCATCAAACTGAAAATCAATAACAGAAAGATAAGAGAAAAATTTCTAAACAGAAATTAAACAATTCAATTCTTATTTCTAAATAATCCGTGGGTCAAAAAGGATGTCAGAAAGGAAATTTAAAAATACACAGAACAGTATTAAGATGGAAGTATGGCATATCAGAATACGTGGGATGCAGCTACTAAAGCAGTATTGAGAGTTCAATTTATAATGCTTATATATTAGAAAAGAGAAAAGGTCTTAAATCAATAATAAAAGTTCCTACCTCAAGAAGCTAGAAAATAAAATAAATTAAAAAAAAAAAAAAAAAAAAACAGAAAATAAACCCAAAGCAAGCAGAAACAATGATATAAAAAGGAACAAAAATCAATAAAATTGAAAACAGGGAAACAGAAAATCAATGAAACCAAAAGCTAGTTTAAAAAAAATCAATAAAATTGATAAACCTGTAGAAAGATGGACAAAAAAGGAGAAGATGTAAATAGTCAAAATTAGGAATAAAACAGAGAAATCATTATAGATTCTGCAGCCATTAAAAGAGTAACAAGGCACTACTATGAGCAACATTACGTTCAGAAGTTCAATAGAAAAATCAGCAATATAGAAGATCCAATCAATACAATCACCCAACATGATCTAATTGACATATATAGAAATACTCCATCCAACAACAGCAAAATACACAATTTTTAGAAAAAAAAGGACCAATCCCTTGAAATCTACAAATCATCAAAAATAGGTATTCTCGATCGTCTTGTAACAATACTGAAATTAAATCTGCAATTCGAAAGATCAGGAAAATGGAATCTCCAGGATCAGTTGATTTCCCTGAAGATGTCTACCAAATATTTAAAGAATAATTAACATCAATTTTACATACTCTCTTCCAGAAAATAGAAAATGAAGAAACATTTCCCAACTTATTTTAAGAGTAATATCAATATTACCCTGATCATAAAACCAAAGACAGTATAAAAAAAAAGAAAAGAGAGACAAAGAAAACTATAGATCAATAATTTTCATGATCTTAGAAGCAAAAAAGTCTTACAAAATATTAGCAAACTGAAAAAAAATACACCAAGTGGGATTTACTTCAGATATGCAAGTCACATTCAGTATTTGAAAATGAACCAGTGCAATCTACCACATCAACAGGCTAAATGAGAAACTTACATGATAAATCAATTGCAGAAAAAGTGTCTGACCAAAGGCAATACCCATTTATGATTAAAAACTCTTAGCAAGTTAGGAGTAGAGAGGAACTACTTCAACTTGAAAAGAGCATTTATAAAATTCTATGGAGATCATAGTTAATGGTAAAAGACTGAATGCTTTTCCTCTAAAATGGTGAATGAAGCAAGATGTCTGCTTTCACAACTCATACTCAACATCGTAAAATAAACAGCATGTGTATTGTAAAGGAAGAAATAACACCATTCCTCTTTGCAGATGGCATAATTGTCCATGCAGACAATGTCCCGGAATCTACAAAAGGAATATTCCTAGATCTCATAGATGAGTTAAACAAAGTCTCACTATACACAATCAGCAACCAAGAACAATCATATTTTTATGTTCTAGCTGTCTAGCAAGTGGCTTCTGTTGCTTACTACCAGGAGTAACAGTCTGGACACGTTTGGCCACTGCATTTTGGTATTGGAGTCGCCAAGGAAAATACAACACAGTCAAGTACTACATGGAACAATGTTTTGCTCACATAGAGAAGAGACAGAGCAAGGTCAGCTATGTAGTTGGAGTCAGTCCCCATAAATAGAAGGGCCTCCTTGCAGCAGATGCGGGGCAGTTGGCAGCATGCAACCCTCTCATGCTGCAGCAGCAGAACCTTTTGCCCTCCCCGCAGAAGAAAGTTATAGCAGTGGGGCTGGCTAGGTGCCATATGATACATATGTTTAAGCAGAACAAGGGAGTACATATTGAGTCTGAAACAGGGAAAGATATTCCCACACAAGGTGATAACTCCAGCATGGGCTGCGAGGACGCTTTATCTCTTGGGAAGGAAGTGTTCTGGGCCCAAGGCCCATTCTTATGTGGCTAAGTAGGGGTTTGAAAGACCACATGCACAATACTGCTTTTCCCAACACTAACAGTGAATATGTAGAAAGTGAATTAAAAACAGAATACTATCTACTATCCCTCAGGTATATACTACATACTTAGGTATAACCTCACAAAAAATGCCCAGGGTCTGTATGTGGAAAATTACTCAACAGCTAAAAAAATAAAAACAACTAGGAAATAGGCAAAAAACATGGGGAGACATTTTCCTGAAAAAGACAAACACGGATGTCAAACAAGCATATATAAGATGTTCAACATCACTAGGCATTAGGTAAATGCAAATTAAAACCACAGTGAGATATCATTGCATACCTATCAAAATGACTACTAAAAAAAATGATAACGTTAAATGCTGGTGAGAATGCAAAGAAATTGGATCACTCATACATTGCTGGTGGGAATGCAAAATGGTACAGACATACTGGAAAACAGTGTGGCAGTTTCTTAGAAAACTAAACATGAAACTATCATAGGAACCAGCAGTTTTACTCCTGGGCATTTACCTTAGAGAACTGAATACTTAAATTCACACAAAAGCCTGTACAACAATGTTTCTAGCAGCTTTATTCGTAATAGCCGAAAACTGAAACAATCTAGATGCCCTTCAATGGCTGAATGGTTAAAAAAAAAAAAAAAAAAAAAAAAACACAAACAAAAAAAAAACCTTTGCTATATACATACCGTCGAATTTTACTTAGCAATGAAAAGGAACAAACTATTGATACACAACCTCAATAAATCTCCAAAGAATGATGCTGAGTGAAAAAAAAAAAAAAACTCCTATTCTAAAACTTTATACACTGCATGATTCCATTTATATAACATTCTTGGAATGACAAAATCATACAAGTGCAGAACAGATTAGTATTTGCCAGGGATAAGGGATGAGGAGGCGAGGAAGGAGAGAGGGGGAATCCTTGTGATGACAATTGTTCTGTATGTGGACTTTGTCAATGTCAATATCCAAGTCTGATACTGACCTATAGTTTTGCAACATGATAGTATTGAGAAAATTAGGTAAAGTATACATGGGCCTCCCTGTATTTCTTAAAACTGCACATAAATATACTATTACCATTTAAAAAGCTATTTTAAAATGAAATGTAGAAAAACATATGTAGACATAAAAATATGTGACATAGTAGGCAGGAGGATAAACTTAGAATCAGAAGGTCTAGGTTTGTATCCCCAGTGTACCAGCTCTAGCTATTGTGTCAAATTGGTTATCTGTTTGCAAACTTATTTTCTCTTTATTTTAGATACATAGAAAGACTAGATTTTCTAGTCTTTTCTGTAGTTAAATGTAGTTATATGATTAAATTTGACCAATAAAATGTTGGTAAAAGAGAGATTCATTACTTGTAGTGGTTGGTCCATAAAACCTGCAGGTGTCATCCTCCATTTTCTTTCCTTCTCCAGTGGCTTGCTGCAGAGGAGCACAGCAAATTTAGAAGTAATATTTTGAAGTGAGGGAAAAGCATAGAGGAGCCTGTGACCCTGAATCGCCATTTGTAGGATAACTGATGATGGGAACCCAGTTTTGGAATTCACATGAGTGAAACATAAACCATTTCATTAAGCCACAGAGATTTGGGGCAGCCAGGGCATCTTAACTCATATAGTCATTCCTGGCAGCTCTTCAGAAATCAAGCCCAACACTTTTCTGGAACATTCTACTGCCTCTCCTGTTTAGATCTGCAGATTCAAGGGGTCACCCATTTCCTTTTATTTGATGAGGCAATATTAGCAATTTCCTTTGGCTTTGACAGAATCACCCCTTTATGACCCTAAAACCAATATTTAAAAAATAGTTTATAATGCCTTCACCTTATTCCAAGAAAAATATAAAGTAGCTGACGAAAATGCATACACTAGACCAAAATCAAATAATTTAGGAACAAATTTTTGAAAAGAGGCAATAGTAAGAAACAGAAACAGGAAATTTAAATATCCCCAGAGGTGAGGTAAATACACAAATATATTTCAGAAAGACCTGTATGTTTGCAGATCTCATATTTATTTCTAGCAGCTTACATAATTGGGAAATACGATATATTACAAGATTTATTTTATGCATTTAATCAGTTTAGTCATATCAAGATTTATTTGGATGCATTTTCTAAACTAGGGTAGGAAGTATGCATGATATAATTTGTTCAGGGTAAATACCACTTTGCTGATTGACACCTGAGGGAATTTTTTCCTGTATGTTCTCCTTGAAAGGTCAGTGAATAAGGAAGTAAACATTTTCTTTATCGACCGTGCAGCAAACACTGCCACAAATCAAAGATCATTAAACTTCAAAACTGAAACATTGAAAGAGAATCCTAACTGTAAATAGACCACCCCCTTCTTTTCTTATTTCTCATGTACTTTTCCGAGAAATCCTGAACAACAACTGAAATATTTTCCAGAGGCATCACTTAATCTATTGAGAAAAAAACATGATAGAAATCTAGATTGTAATTAGTTTTCTCAGTAGTATCAATGCAATTGGGTGTAAATTGCTAGCCATTAATGAATTGGAGACTGCGTCAAAAATTCTGAAAATTTTCAGAACGGAAAGGAGACACATACAAAACTGTTCATTGGAAAACAGACATGCAAATTTCCTCTGGGTTTTAGGTAAGAAAGTTGTAAAAAAAAAAAGAGAGAGAGTAATTTAAATTTGATATATGAAATGACTTCAGCTATAGAATCGTTGAGGAAGATTACTTGAGACTAGGTCATTTTTCCCAGTGTAAATATAAGCACAACAAGTTTTTTAGCAAATTTGAATAACATAAAATTTAACATCATTATCAAATTTGATAGCATAAAAATTTCAACATTTTCTGTGTATAAGGTAAAGAACTTTAGATGCACTCCAATTCCCAGTACAACATATAAAATGTCACCCCTTTCATACCTCTTTTATCCCTGTTTTTAATATTTCTCTCGTGATTTGAGGAATTCTGACATGTGAAACAAGATACTTTTCATGCCCACAAGGGGGACCCTTTGCACCATAGCAACAGAGTTTACACAGCACAGATCTTCCAGCTAATACCCCAGTTGGTTAAATCCATGGTCTGCCATAAAATGCCAGAAAGTCAAGTCATATCCCATCTCCTTGGCCTCACCTGTGAATCCAGGCTGACAGATACAGACATAACCTGAGGCTTCATGGTAGCTGAAAGAAGAAGGCAGTCCAGTGATGTGTCCATATTGTTTCTCTGAGGACAGCTCCACACATTCCCCATCAGACTGGCAGGGGTTACTATTGCATTCATTGATATCGATCTCACACTGGGCACCTGTGTATCCTGTAGGATAAAAATTCAGAGAAGCTGCTAAGTCAAAGGTGTTGAATCGTAGAGCATCTGCCTGAAAGGAGGCTGACTGCTATACTGGCATTGATTTAACAAGTTGATGTGCTTGCCCTCAAGGAGTTGGTAAGGGGAATCTGGTAAGAGGAGGCTTATGTGGAAACAAGTACTAGTAGCAGTAAAATCACTTAAACAATTTTGATCAAAACATTTTAAAGAAAAATTTGATTAATAAGACCTGAAATAAAATGGGATGTCAGGATAACCTGGATTTAACCTGAACATTTTAATGAAAGGCTCCAATTTTCAAATATTCTTCATTTGTGAAATTGTATTTTAAAATATTTCAAGAGAATAGCTGAAAAGTCAGCAAATATCCCCCAAACCAAACTAAATTCTCTTAAAATTCAAAGTAAAGGTAAATCCTTATTTCCTAACACTCAATGAAACAGAGTAATAGGTTGTTTTAAATTTGCATGGACTTAGCTGGATTATTTTATTAGGACCAGGAATAAGAACAGTAAAACATAAATGATTTGTCACTTTATGGATAATTAAAATATTAAATATCAATGAAAGTTCTCTACTTGAACTTTTTCTTTGCTTTTACAAATATGGGCAACTGTAAGAACATATACAGTTTTAGTGTATCTGAATGTTTTAACATAACCGGAACCGTATTATATGCATTCTTTAGCAACTTGCTTTATTCACTCCCTTGCACAGTCTATCAGTGTTAGTAATATAGATCTAACTCATAATTTTTAACCACTGCCAAGTATTTCAGAATATAGATGTGTCATGCCTTAACCATTGTCTTACGGTTTGACCTTTGTTTTATGTACATTTTTGCTATTGTAATGTTGCAATGAATATCATTATACATGGCTGTTTGTGTAAGTGTTTGAGTATAACCCTAGAGTTTATGCCTAGAGGTGGAATTTCTGGGTCATAATTTATGTACATTTTTAATTTTAATAAAAACTGCCAAACGTCTCTAATTTAGTTGTACCATTTGCACATTACCAGCAGTGGATGATTGTGAATGTGGCTCCAAATGTTTGCCAATGTTTTCTATCACCAAATACAAAAATTTTCACCAGTTGGTTGGATAGAATATAGTATCTCACTGTTATTTTGGTTTACATTTTCCCAGTTAATATTGAGCTGAACATTTTTTTTTTACCATTTCATTTTTTTTTCCTGTTTTTTCATTAGGCTGTTTTTCATACTGATTTATAAGCGTATTTATATATTGTGTATAGTGCAAGCCCCAAAATGTAAATTTAGTGGGATGCAAATATAACACTGATGGTCAATAGGATAACATCAACTATTTTGTAACATGGTAAGAGAAAAGTATAAAGTTTTTAAAAATTTATATTTATTGATTGATATATTTTTGAGACGGATTCTCACTGTGTTGACCAGGGTGGAGGGCACTGGTGTGATTTTGGCTCACTGCAGCCTCCGCCTGCCGGGTTCAAATGATTCTCCTGCCTCAGCCTCCCAAGTAGCTGGGATTACAGGCGCGTGCCACCAAGCCTGGCTAATTTTGGCATGTTTAGTAGAGAGACAAGGTTTCACCATGTTGGTCAGTCTGGTCTTGAGCTCCTGACTTCAGGTGATCCACCCGCCTCCGCCTCCCAAAGTGCTTGGATTACAGGCGTGAGCCACCACGCCAGTCCTGATGTTTTTAAAGAAACACAATTCAACTTCACAGTCGCCTGAGGGCCTTTGCAATATCATTTAACTCTGCTGAGAAATGTTTTGGAAAGAGAATTTACATTCGAGAATTGTAAAACTTGTAAACTAAATCATAGTATGTCTTTACTTTAAATTCATTCAACAACTTCCCCTTTCACATAGAATGGAATTCCACATCCTTAATATAACTTTAAAAACTCCCTGCATTCCCACAGTCTTTGTGATGTTTTTCTCTCTTCTAGAAAACTCTCCTTCAAGTGTTTTCTTGGCTAACTCTTACTCAGTTTTCAGACGTCATCTTGTATTACTTTCTCAGAATAACTTTCCATCATGGACAGATACAAATAAGATTCCCTTATTTTCTCTCATGCCACCCAATTCTTTTCTTTCATTGCTCCTTTCATAATTTTAAATTACATATTTATTTGTGTGTATGGTTTCCTCCCTCAGCAGGCTGTGTGCTTCACAAAACAGAGACTCTGTTCATTTTATTTACCACTCCAATACTGAGCAATGTGTAAGTGGTAGACCTTCAGTCACTAGTATTACTCAAAGATTGAAAATAACAATTTAGATTATAATCCTAGTTTAACACATAAACCAGGGAATTGACTATTAAAAGCAAATAATGAGGAGATAATATGATTGCTCATTTTGTATTAATAATTGTAATAAACACCTAAATGAGATCATATGTTAAATCATAACCACAACATAAATTCTGCAGCTCAACAGTGTAATACATTTTTTACAAAAAGACACTTGGGGCCTTTCCAAAAAACTGAAAAAAAAACTTAAAGTCAAAAAATTCTAAAAAAAAAAAAAAAAAAAGGAAACTAAAAGAACATGTTAGATCCAGACCCAACAATCCTTTATAGTGATCACCCCAACAAAGACCATTCAGAGTCTCTTAAACTTGAATGTTTACTTTTTGAATACTATTATTTCATACTTAAGGTTCTTCAAATACATTAAATAACAGTTTCTACAATAAGTTTTTATTAATTGGTATTTGTTGTGCCACAGTGGACTTATTGAAAAAAGGCTGGACTATTTTCAATTTCCTTCTCATTCTGACTCGAGACACACATAAACCAGGTTAGGGAGGAATTTAGAATCATCATAAATCCTTTTTTTGCTTTTCCGGCTCATGCATTATCTCATTCCAATCGTGAACATTAGGAAGGTTCTGATTTACAGTCTTGCCAGTCCTGTCCCCACCCCGAGGCTCTGTGGGGATTTTATTTGCTACTCTCTTTAACCATGTACATAAATAGACTCCTTCAGTCAAGGCTATATTCAATAATTTTAACAAGCTTTTCTATAAAACTCTGAACAAAGAAACAATATGATACTGAGTCACATCCCGGGGTTCTTATATTATGTTTGTTTGTTAACAATTCCAATCACATCTGGGCGTCGGAAAATCTTTTAAGCTAAGCATTTAAGGTGACTGACACTTCTTATAATTATTAATTACTTCTGAAATGAGGACCCTAGGCAATTATAGCAGTGGATTCTCACCATTGTGTTCTGTAGCAGTGGAGTCATGATCTGAAGAAACGGTCTCCTTTTCTAGAGTAGTTTGTAGTGTTAACTTTTATCTTTGTATACAACAGCAAGATAGGTTGCAAAGGTATTCAGGATACTCTATCTAGGCAATATTACCATTCGTGCAGTAATCCAGGGCAGAAATCCAGAGGCAGAACTGTCTTAAACCTGTGCCCTTTTCTTACTCCCCACATCATTTCCACCTCCTATGTGACTCTCAGGGCTATCCCCCCACCCTTCAACCTCTATTCTCTTAGTTCTATCAAACAGACTTATCTCTTCAAACTACTGAAGAATCTTCTCCCTAGATTCCCCTGCCTTTAGTTTTATTTTCTTCTATCATCTGCCACAAAGCCAGGGAACTCTTTTGAAATTAACAAAGCAGATTTTGTTACTTCTCCGTCCCATAGTTGGCAGGGCAGATATGCAGCTTTGTGATCTGGCTTCAGTCCAGCTCCCCGGTTCCATGTCTCTACCTCCAGTCCTACACAGTCCAGCATTTTTGCAATCACTCAAAGTTCCACAATTGGACATGCTTTTTGCTTTTTTTTCTCTTTTTTTCTCCTTTTTTTTTTTTTTTTTTTTTTTTTTTTTTAGACGAAGTCTCACCCTGTTGCCCTCAAGTGCAGGCTGGAGTGCAGTGACACTATCTTGGCTCACTGCAACCTCCTCCGCCTCCCAGGTTCAAGCGATTCTCCTGCCTTAGCCCCCTGAGTAGCTGGGACTACAGGTGTGCACCACCACAACCGGCTAATTTTTTTTTCCTACTTTTTGTACTTTTCGTAGAGATGGGGTTTCACCATGTTGACCAGGCTGGACTCAAACTTCTGATCTCAAGTGATCTGCCTGTTTCGGCCTCCCAAAGTGCTGGCATTACAGGTGTGAGCCAAGGCGCCCGGCCAGACATGCTCTTTTCTCGTGTGCCTGCCACCTTTCTTGCTTCTTTCTTTCTTCTTCTCCTTCTGTTCTTCATTTCTTAAATAAGTAATGGACTACACAACTTTCTAATTTTGATATTCATTTAACTTTTATTTAGTGCTTACTATGCTCTAGGATAAGCCAGGAGTTTTATATACATTACTGGATTTATCTCTGAAACAACTCTATCCTGTGGATATTATAAATGAGGAAACTGAGGCTCAGAGCAGTAATTTGTCCAGAGTCACACAGCTACTGAGTACATTTATGGAACTTGCTCAGTCATCTTTAGCTTATCTAAAATGGTGCCTCTTTGAGCAAGCTATCCCTGTACTTCTTTTCTATTCATTTTTACAGAATTTATTATAGCCTCATATTGTACCAAAAATTGTACTATATACGTTTTGACATGTCTCCCTACTAGAATTTAGGCTCCTTGGAGGAAGGGATGATACCTTTTTTATTCCCAGATCACTATTGTTTTAGCCACTGAAATTCATGTGGCTTAAATGCTTGAATCCATGAATGAATGGAACATGTACTAGTTGGGTTTCTTGAGGTAGATGTTCTTAACTGCCTGACCATTACAAACTCCCACCCTCATACATAATTTCCACCTCGTGGTATAGAACTTGCAACATAGTTGCCCTTTCTTGAGTGCTTAATATGTGCCAGGCTCTATTTTTATAATTTTACTTTTCATAATAATACTACAAGTAAAATATTTTATCCCTCTTTTGCAGATGAGGAACTTAAAGATTGAGAGGAACTCTTATTCTATGTTTTCTTCTATTTTAGTTTTTTTAAGCTTTTAAACTTTTATTAAAATTAAAACCCAAACACACACCATAGTCTAGACCTACATGGAGTCAGGATCATCAATATCACTGTCTTCCACCTCCACATCTTGTCCCACTGAAATATCCTCAGCAGCAATAACATACATGGAGCTGTCATCTCCTATGATAACAGTGCCTTCTTTTGGAATACTTCCTGAGGGACTGCCACAATCCCATGGATAGTGAGTGATGCTACAATGTTATGACAGCCATGACATCACTAGGTAGTAGGAATTGTTCAGCTCCATTGTAATCTTACAGGACCACGGTTGTATATGCAGTCCATCATTGACCAAAATGTTGTTATGCAATGCAAAGCTGTATATCAGGCAGTTTGTTTCCCAAAATAAGCATCAATATTTGCCTGTGGCCTGTAATGTAACACAAATGTTACATACTGTTTTCTATTGATTTTTTTTATCACCTCTACACTCAAGTCTAATTATCCTCTATATGTAAACTTTAGTTATGGTTTATAGATAATTAACTTTTTATTATATTAACAAATATAACTGGTTACATTACAAATGCCTAAGAGAGTAGAAGTTTCTAATAGTTTAACATTATTTCATTGGTTTCTATATATTCCTGCCATATAAAAGAACATCTTGGAAAAAAAGCATCTTCCAGTGAATTTTCATCCGTGAAGATCATGCTGAATTTCATCTTTCCATTGATTTTCTTCCCCTCTGTTCCCCTAGAGGGTTATGATCATTGGGCAGCTTGGTAACCTACTTTAGACAATATTTAGTGTAGTGGTAAATATGTTTGAGCACTGAAGAATAAAACTAAATTAAACAATAATAGCTGCAAGAAATAATTGACTTAAAACATTTAACAAAAGTAATTTTTCGTTTCATTTGCTATAAACGATATGTTTCTATTCTAAACAAATGAAAAATAATTGGTGGAAAGTATTTTGTCACTTACCAGGCCAGCAGTGACAAGTGTAATTGTCAACACTGTCCTCACATGTAGCATTATTATGACAAGGTTTTGACCAACAAAGAGGCATCAGGGTCTCACAGTGTGTCCCTGTGAATCCACTACCCATGCAGTTACAGCTGTATCTGGAAAGTAATGAAATTTTCATGTCAACTCTTGGTCATATTGAGATCAGATATCTTTATACTGTTTCTTCATCTGTCCATCAACCCAAGACCCATGGCATAGTCTTACTGCCTCAAAAACTCTGGGGAATTATCTATACAGGACTGAATGCATGATTATTTGCTTATTAATGTAAATCATGACTATTCAGTTTCTCATTCATAAACTGAATATAGTACCTATGTTACAAGGTTATTGTGACAATTAAGTATGTGTATAAAGAATAGACATGTATCTGAAGGTACTAAATATAAAGAATCCCATGTATCTGAAGGTACTAAATATGTTGCTACTAAATAGCACTTAATAAAATTGTTAACATGTTTTAAGGTGGTAGAGAATGATTTATACCATCATGGCACTCTGTTATACAGAGAGCCCATTAATAAGGTCTCATATGAAAATGAAACCATAAATTATGAAAACTCAGGAAAAGCCTTCATTAAATGAATTGTGACTTATGATGTTCTCTTATTTTAGATTGCAAGAATATTTAAACCTTACTATTTCTAATTATTCACGGATTCACTGGAATTATCAAATAGCCCCAAAATACACATCTAATGAAGAAAGTTGTTGATTTTATTAAGAGGAGACTTTAATTTAGGTGAGGGTCTCCTCAAAGATTTAGTATTGGAAAAAATGGATCTGCACACTCAGCTTAGGCAAAATGAGGGTCTTGGGAAAAGAATATCTATGAATTTATAAGGCATGTAGAGTCCTCTTCACTATGGCTGTGTGTGTTTTTATCACCAACCAAATATTATAAGTGACTATAATCTTCATATGTGTTGTTTGAAATCTATTCACTATTCCATTTGTTCAATTAAAATACCTACTAAAATCTAGTATAGGTAAAACATTAGTGACAAGAACCCTGTGGTCAAAGGGCTTGGCTGGCTGACTAATGGACCTCAGTTCATGGAATTAGAAGCTCCATTTGCATAACTCCTTTGGTCTGCAAGAAGTTCTTTTTTTTTTTTTTTTTTCCTCCATATACCTCATAGCAAACATTTTAAATTTTTGTGGGAAAACAAAGTTAGGTTGTATTGGATTGATCTTATGACTATCATCTCAAAATTTAGGCAATAAGAGATAATGGCACAATAGGGAAACTATTCATGGCATATTCAAGAGAGGAGAATAAAAGTTAGCAAAGTTTCAGCCTTGTTTTGTTTACACTTCCAACGGAATCAAAACGTTGTGTCATTTCTGTCCTGATGCTTTCTGGAAACAGTGGAGTAGGGAGGGGTGAGCCTCCTTTTCCTTTGGAGGTCTTGTGTGGAAACTTCCATTGTGACCTGTCTGTCTCCGTGTTGGCCAGTTACCTGTCTCCAGGAATGTAGATTTACGCCCCTAGAGCATTATTGGGGTACAACTAAAAGTCAAAGACAAGACATAGAATGTAATTAAACGTTATATTTTATATTTTAAAAAGAATATACAACCACATTGTTCTATTTAAAATTTGAGGGCCAGGCACAGTGACTCAAGCCTGTAATCCCAACACTTTGGGAGGCTGAGGTGGGTGGATCACCTGTGATCAAGAGTTCGAGACCAGTCTCGCCAACATGGTGAAACCCCATCTCTACTAAAAATATAAAAATTAGCCAGGCATGGTGGTGGGCATATGGAATAAACTCCAGCTACTCAGGAGGCTGAGGCAGGAGAATTGCTTGAACCGGGAGGCAGAGGTTGCAGTGAACCAAGATCACACCACTGTACTTCAGCCAGGGTGACAGAGCAAGAAAAAAAAAAAAAGTCTATTATTTTGATTATTTTGTTGCAAATTTTTGAAGCATATGTGCCTTTTATTGCTCTTCTTTTAACTCTGACTCACTTTGAAATTAGATTTGGGATAAATCATGTCTTATTTACTAAAAAAAGAAAAACTGGATTCTGGTCCTCCTTTTGCAAAGAATTAATTCTGTGAACTTGTGGGCATCCTCTCATTTCCCTTAACTTTAGATTCCTTATTGTAATATGGAAACATTAATACTCATCTTGCCTTCCACTGAGCTGTTGAAGGATCAAACAAGATAATTTTAAGTGCTAATCTTTTTAAAAATTGTTATGCATTTGATAACTCAATATCATGGCTTAAACAAGTATGAGAAAGTTTTTCAGTGTTGTGGCTTAAATAAGTATTAGAAAGTTCTTTTAAAAATGTTTTATATGAGCTCAATTACTGTTACACACATTTATTATATTCATCATATTGAGAGGTAATTTATTGCTGTTCTATTTTGCCTGAAAGCCAATGATAGACTTCAATTTGAAGCAGAATCACATGGCTATTTCTCACCATTATGCTTTTTCAAAAATATTCACCCAATTCCCTGAACACGTGGAAATTAATTCAAGATATAAGTAATTAAATATCACTGCCCTTTCCAACATGGTCATGGTTTGTATAACATTTTTAAAGAATTTATTGTTGTCATCTGATTTATATCCTTGACATACAGGATACAGACTATATGTATTACTTATTATACCGATACGTATATATATCCTATATATATACTATATAAATAAAATAATCTATAGCTTTGTTTTTACACCTTTCCTATCTACAACAGCTTTATTTCATGGAATTGAAAAATTGACTATTTTCCATAGGATAAGCAGTTCTAAACTATTACAAGAATTACTTGTAAAATCTTCCCTCTTGAGACAGATGGTCTCCAAGAATACCCTTTATAGTGAAATCTGAATGTTTTCATTAAAGTATAAAGTAACCCCCCAAATTTTAAGCCGAGAATGTGAGAGCTCTAAATTCACCAGAGTGGTAAAAGTTCTTGGTCAGGGAGTTCTAAGCCAATCACCCAACGCCAGAGAAAATGTACCTGTTTTCTCCATCCACACACAGCCCTCCATGGAGACACGGTTGACTGGCACACTCATCAATGTTGAGTTCACAATGATCCCCTAGGAATCCAGGGGCACAGTCGCAGAAATAGGCCCCCAGAGCATCCTGACAAGTTGCACCATTTAAACAAGGCTGGGACCAACATTCATCAATTTCCAATTCACAGTTTATACCTTTTTAAAAAGTCAGCACAGAAAAAACAGAAAAAGTTTTAGCAAAGTGTTCATAATTCAGCAATTTGACAATGCTTTGTTTACCAGAGCACTTGTCAAATGTTCTGTTACCCAAAATAATTTTCCCCCTTAATTGTAATTGATATTAACTTTTGGTGTGCTTGTGGGAAGTTGCACAAGGCAGAGCAGCTGTTACAAAGAATTATTGCATACAACAGCTTGTGGTGTTTAGTCTGTGAAAACAAATAAGTCATTTTTAGAACAAAGTTTATTGTTAACTGCACTTTTGTTGGAAGCCTAAAAATGGCTGGTCGATGTTTTCTATTATTTTAAACACTTAATTTAGTAAAGCAGCAGAGAAAACAGTGGGTAAGAGCTCAGACTCCAAAGCCAGACAGTTGGGTCGGGATCCTGGCACAGCCACTTATTAGCTGTATGACCTTGGGCAAGTTTCTCAGCCTTTCCATGTTTCAGCTTCCTCACATTAAGAAGACAATAGTGGTAATTGTCTCATAGGACTCTTAGTATAATTAAATGTGTTCAAAAATACTTATAACAGTACCTGACACATACTATTTGCTAGAGAAAAAACACTTTTTTCGGCAAAAAAAAATCTATTGTACTAATATAATGTGCAACTATTGATCTAAGTGCTCATTTTGCATAGACATTTTATCTTAATTTTCTTTTGTAAAATACTACCTTTAAATACAAAATTGGTGACTTAATGTAATTAATGGCATCATTAGAAGCTGTTAACACTTCATTTTAAGGTAATGTTACATTAAAACAAACTGTACTTATCCTCCCAAAATTAGTAGGTATTATTTGCTAAGCAAAATAAGTTTATGATTTATACAGGTTGTAGTAGTATTTAAATAACAAACTATTTTATTAAACGTCAAAACAGTATTTGATATACAATAATCACATTTGCATACAGGTTTTAAAAGACACGAAAGGAGGAATATCTATACTTACCCAGCTTTGTTTCTGTGTTTCTAATCCCAAATAATAAATTATATATTAAAATGATATTAAAAGATTTTCAAATAACTCAGAAGTCAGTAGTAGTTTGATTGATTTGTACCCACTTTTCTTGACAGAAAATGCAGCAGGATATTCTAACACCATCTATTATTTATAACTGTTACGAGATTCAACAAATACCCAACTTAAAAGAGAAGCCAGCATATTAAATGTGATTTTTTTTTGAAAAATAAAAAACTTAAACATTAAATTTATGTCCATCAAAATGGAAACTTTTGCAATAGCACTTGTTTCCAGGTAAACGGCTTGCTCTTTAAGGCTTAGCTATTTCTTACGCAGTCTGTGAATGAGATTGTCCATGGTTGATTTACTTGGCATAACTAAGGTCCTGGAAAAGTGGAAAGAACATAAATTTTTTAGATAGACCATCCAGGACTGAGCTCTGCTCTGTCACTACTAACAACGAGGCTGGATACAGTAAATGCTACATCAGTGGTAGGTATTACTATAGCGTGTTTGTCATTTCCTGCATTCCATCTTTAATTCTTCAGGGTAGGTAGAATAAAAAATGTATGAAAAGTGACAGGAAGCAAGGACAACTCTAAAAGAGATTTTAGAATAACCATAAATTCACTTATCAATAAATATAAATGACATTACTGGGAGTATAAACTATAGAGACTGGAAAAATTTGGAGCAGCCAGCATGTCAAATACCATTAAAAAAGATCAACAAAGTAGAAAAAGCCACAGAGCTATAGTAAATATATAGTTAAAATTAGGTAATAAATATTTGAAGTAGATTAATAGCCTTACAGTGAGAGGAGAAGAAGGTAGAAAATGGGGCTTTCCAGTACTGGAAAGTTGAAGGTCAAAAACTAGAAGGTTTAGAGAGCAATGACAGACACATCCCTGAGATGCTTCTCATGAAGTCCGTGATTGTTGGGGAGATGTCAAGATAGAGAAGGAGTGACAGCGTATGGGCATGGAGAGATCAGGTGACAGAGGTCCTGCCAAAAGTTCAATAGAAGCAAGGAAATGAGAAGCCTCAGGATGTGGTGATAATTTTGGTTGTAAAGCAGGTTTGAATGACGCTAGGGTCTAACTTGAAATTGGATCAATGTATGACTGCAGTGGAATAAAGATGAAGGTGATTGAGAATAAGAAGCTCATGAAATTCCAAAAGCATGGTCTATACAATTCCATAATGGCTTCTAACTGCATTTGAGTAAAGTGAAAACTTATTTTAACCTTTTTAATATTTGTTTTATTTCCTATTAAAATTCTGCCATCACTCTACATGCTAGTCATATGTCATACCAGACTGTTTGCTTTTCCTCAAACCTACCATATACCTCTACCACTCCAAGTTTTTGTACACACTGATCTCTGTCTGCAATGCTTTTCCCCCCTTGTCCACCCAATGAAGGCATACTTTTAAAACTTAAGTTAACTGTCCCACCAGTGGACTCATAGCAACAGTGGTTTCAGCAAGAAAGCCAGCCTTCCTTCTTGTCCTTGAGAATCATGGAGATAAGAACTCTTTAAAGAGGATTGTGTGGAAAGTGGTTTCGTAGAATAAATGCCAAGTTTCAGCAAAAGCCATGGGATTAAAGGTGCATTGGGAAAGATAAAAATGTTTGGTTTATCTATTTGTAGTTGAGAAGAGACTATAGGTAGAGAAACAGGTGATCACTCTAACAGAAGTCAGAAAGATTTTGCCCTGTGACATTTCACATAAGCGAGTGTAGGTATACATTAGCAATCTGTACCTCCAGACCAGATCACCCTTCTTTTTTTTTTCTTTCTTTTTTTTCTGAGATGGAGTCTCACTTGTCTCACTTTGTCACCAGTGGTGCTATCTTGGTTCACTGCAACCTCTGCCTCCCAGGTTCAAGCAGTTCTCATGCCTCAGCCTTCCAAGTAACTGGGACTACAGGCACATGCCACCATGCTCAGCTAATTTTTGTATTTTTAGTAGAGACGGGGTTTCACCATGTTGGTCAGGCTGGTCTCAAACTCCTGACCTCAAGTGATCCACCTGCCTCAGCCTCCCAAAGTGCTGGGATTACAGGCGTGAGCCACTGTGTCCGGCCCAGATCATCCTTCTGATACTGTCTGTAGAATGTCTTCTTCAGTTATCTCACAGGCATTGATATGTTGGCTGTGTCCCCACCCAAATCTCATCTTGAATTCCCAGGTATTGTGGGAGGGACCCAGTGGGAGGTAATTGAATCATGGGGGCGGGTCTTTCCTTTGCTGTTCTTGTGATAGTGAATAAATCTCACAAGATCTGATGGTTTTGTAAGGGGGAGTTGCCCTACACAAGCTCTCTCTTTGCCTGCTGCCATCCATGTAAGACAGGACTTGCTCCTGCTTACCTCCTGCCATGATTTTGAGACTTTCCCAGCCATGTGGAACTGTGAGTTAACTAAACCATTTTCCTGTATAAATCACCCAGTCTCGGGTATGTCTTGATTAGCAGAGTGAAAAATGGACTAATACAGTCATCATTCCCCAATTCCAAATAATGATAACCTTCCTCTCCCCACTCGTGCTGATCTGCTCCACCCCCATCCCTGCCAAAACTCTCCTCTCAGTGAATGGTATTATCATCCAGGTCACCCAAGCCATAGTTCTAGGAGTCACCATCTTATTTGCTACTATTCCCCTATCTTAATTAGTCATCAAATCTCATCATTTCTCTCTTAGAAATGGATCTAAGGTGCCATCCTTATGACTGTGGCCTTAATTCAACCCTCATCATGTCTCATCTGCTCTTATTACTACTGACTTCTCTTTTCGTAATCACTGTCTACATTTCTATAGAAATGTGATCACTCTAAAGTACAAGTATGATTGTACCATTGTCTGCTTAAATTTTTGACATCATCCTTTCTCTATCTGCCTGTCTCTGAAGTAAAGCACAATTGCCTTGTAATGCAGTAGAAGCTTCTAAAAGATGTAGATTCTACTGGTGCCACCCACAGCAGTGTCCTCACAGCTCCACTGTATCTCAAGACTCTAGGCTGCATATAGGTGTTTTCCTTAATTGTAAGCCCCACTCCTTACTCCCTCCTTCCCCAGGCTAGCTCCAATTACTTCCCAAATATCCAGTTCATGTATCCCATGATTCTGGAAACTATACTTACTTATATTTGCCTCTAATGCTGCTCCACTGTGCTCTCAAAATTCCCCTTAATATAAATGTCTATATATATTGTCCTCAATTGCTTATTTTTCTATTTTATCTACAAAATTGTGAGCTCCTTGAGGTCAGGGTCTTTGACCTTTAACACCAATATCTGTGGCATTTAGCACACATTCTTGAATATAAAAAAATGCTCAATAAATGTTGAATGCATGAGTAATCAAGTCACAGCTATGGAATAATCAACCACCTCTACAGGAAGGCAAACTGTACGCCAAAACTTCTCAGTGCTTCTCAGTGCTTCTACAAGCCTGGGCCAGAAATCAAAAGCCCAAAAGTCAAATTGTGTCTTTGGCAAATGTTTAAAACATATTATGGTTTCAGAATGATTATGCCCCAAACTTCTGATCAGTATTTAGAGACTTTGCACCCCAATTGGCATCTTTCGGCATTCAGAGATCCTTGTTAACATTCTGTGCCACAAGATAATGCACATTATATTTTATCAGGATGGAACAGGTCTTGACTCTGACGCTGTCCTCATCATTCTTTACAGTGGGCAGGGAGCACACCATGCACACAGCAAGGTGTTGATAAGCCATTCTGAATGCCTTTCTCATTATCTGCAGAGTTCACGCTTTGGAAATAATTGTAGTCTGGCTTCAGACTATCATCTTAAATTTCAGATTCCATTCAATGTATTTGATGCCTAACAGACCTCTATGCACCATATTTTCCTTTTGAATAAGAATTATGTATGCTATTTTGGGGCTTTTTATATATATCAAGTACAATAATTATCAGTGCAAGTCGGTGACACAAGTATCAGAGCAATGTGGAACTGTAGCATTCGGTTTTCATTACCGTGATAGATTTACAGTAAGTTCTCCTCCTAGATATTATAGTCATAATCTGTTTAACATACTAAAGTAATAGGGAGAGGCTGGATAACTTCCTGCTCTGATTAATAACATTTAATAAGCATAACAATGTTTAGCAAGATGTTAGAAGAAATTAAAGGTAGATAATTATTATTTTCAGTGGGAACATCTTTGGAGTTTTAGCCAATGAGATTTCTGGCTTGTGAATTTAGACACACCTTTCCTAAGGACACTAAAAATAACAAAATTCCCTTTCTGAATCACTCACTTAAAGCAGATTTTACAAGCCCAGGATTCTATCTCTGAAGGACTGCCGAATTTTTTCAATTCTAAGACTCCTTTTTTTCTCCCTTACATTTTTAACATCTTTAGAACCGAGATGCACTTTACAATCAGCAGTGTCTTAGCCTCATGTTATAACTTAGCCAAATAATTTTTTTCGTTTTTAATGATATCTGAAATGTAAGTAAGACTGAGGATGTATTAAATCTTGTGATATAGAAAATTTGTCTTAATAAATGTTATTAATACTTTGTCATTATTTTATTTAACTATTTTATTATATTTTATTATTTTGTTATTATGACTATTATAATCCTTTTTGTTTCTACAAGTTTGCTTTACTGCTAGACAAAATTGGAAAAACCTGTGGTTTCCATATTAAACATACTTTTTTTTTCAGGTTTTCTTAATCCTTGTCATATTGTGTCCTCTTTGGTACCCTTTTACCATCAGTGAAAGTTTAAGAATGTTCTTGACACTGTTTCAAAACCAGCTTCCCAGAATATCATGGAGGCTGAAACTAATTCTAGGAAGAGAAAGAAAGAATGTCTTCTCTTCGTCAGCCCTAGGAGTGGAGCACTGGGAGGAAATTCTCCTACTTCGTTGTATCTAATGATTACAATTGTCTGTTTGGAGAACAGTTTCTTCTATTCTGTGAGCTCATTCTTCATTCCTATTCTCCAGCCATTTTTCTCTAAATGCATCTGTATGCCAGTTCTCCCACTTTACTTCCATCATAAATGTCATAAAATTTACCATAAGATAGTAAAATATGATTTTCCCAAGTTAATAGGAATGACTT
>NW_016828873.1:772394-842429 GCF_001698545.2 Rhinopithecus bieti | reverse complement strand
AATGATTATAGAAAAATTATAATATTTTCATTTTATGTTAAATACATCAATATTAAATATTATATATTTTCATACTTCTGTAATTATAATATTTTAATCATAGCAAATTACTTTCTGTTTCTCTTCATTAGGATAATTATTATTCCTAAATATATAAAATTGTTAAAATAGTAATAACTTCTTAGTTCTTTATTTTATGATATGGTCATTTTAGAAGTTGAATTCTTGCCTAGGCATATTAAAATATTACACTTTAAATTTATAAGGGCCTAAATAGTTTATGGAAAAACTTTTGCTAAATCCATTTCATTCTCACCATGACCCTAAGAGTTAGGTTGTATTACCATGTCAATGTTTGAACAAGGAAATGGAAGCTCATAATAATTGTTATTTATCAGTACCAAACCACTAGAGAACATCTAGGCTGAACTTGGAATCCCTGTCTTCTGCTTTCAAATTCGTCGTTCCACCACATCCGTTCTTTATATTACTATATAGTTTTCAGCTCATCCTCTTTGCATTCGGACCTGCACACACCCTGCTGATAACTAGGTAGGCACTAGGAGAAATAGCAGTCGCATGTCAGAGAGAAAGCTGTCTTTCTGACTCATAGACGATAACTTCTTTCTATGTCCTCGCATGGTAAAAGGGGTGAAGGATCTCTCTTGGGCCTCTTTTATAAGGGCACATAGCCTATTTATGAGAGCTTCCCCGCTATGACCTAATTATCTCCCAAAACCTCACCTTTTCATACTATTGCCTTGGACAGCATTTCAACATATAAATTTTGGAAAGACCAAACTTTTCAGATCATAGCAACCCCTTTCCAAAATATCTCTGCAGTCCTTGTCCCTTGATATTCAACATATTATTATTCAAATAATAACAGCAAATGTAGTCTGAGGATACAAGTTTCAGTTTTACATTCTGAAAGGGATGCATTTTTGCTCTATTCATAGGCCATTTTTTTTCTAGGAACATTTCCTGACTCCAACCAACATTACCAGCTTCTTTCTTTGTGCCTCCTCAGCATGATGTTTATATACAGATGGTAATTGTTGTTTACATTTCTGATCCTAGAATAATCTGTGAGCATTTTGTCAGGAATAAACTTTATCTTAGTCACTTTTATGTCTCCAAAGTCCAGCATAATGCCCAGTGCATTGTAAATATAAATATTTGCTGAGTGAATATTTGTAATTTTGTGCACTCATTCAACAAACATTTGTCAAAACCTGGAAACTTCATTTCTTCATTAAAAACTACTTTAAATGACTGTAGTTCTGAGCAAAAGCCTGAATGAGTGTTTAATTTCTTTATAAGACACCATAAAACATTATCAATTTCATAATTAAGAACATATTAAAACAACCATTTTCTTTGATATAATAGTAACATTATTTCTCATGAAATAACCTTATATTTAATAACATATATTTTATTTTCCTCAAATTATTTCCCATGGCCATTAAATTATCTATATTATTTGCCATAGATGCCTTCACAGTGATTTAGTTGATCAAAATGTATTTAGAAAAGATAGAACAGCACGCCCAGATTCAAATCTCCACAATGACTGAAAATCAAATTTTGTCTTTGATATGTGCCACTGTAATGGCAATGTCAGTTAGTTACATCATACCTCTGAGACTTATGCCTCAGCATGGATGAGGACCATTCGAGAAGGCCCAAGAGGAACGTGAAATATTATCAAAAGTAAAAGAAGTGCTGATAGGACACTTTAAACGAGTAACCATCATGTAATCCAGGGAGGCAAAATACATTTCAGTCGTGCACATGAAAGACACTGCATGGCAATATGGTTGATAGAAGCTACTAAGAAAGACTGCATTCTTGCTAGAATATTTTAAAGGACAGATTTGTTCTGAATAATCTAGACATTGCCATCAGAGGGCAATAGAGGACAGAGAGAGAAAGACATGCTTTCATTTTGTTTGCATGATCCATGATCCTTCTTTGTTAATTTCCTTCTTAAATTTTAAGGGTGGAACAGGGAGGGGAGAAAGTTACTGTTAAAACTTGATAGGGGCCGGGCGCCATGGCTCAAGCCTATAATCCTACCACTTTGGGAGGCCGAGGCAGCGGACCATAGGCTCAGGAGATCCAGGCTACCTTGGCTAACACGGTGAAATGCCATCTCTACTAAAAATACAAAGAATTAGCCGGGCGTGGTGGCACGCTCCTGTAGTCCCAGCTGCTAAGGAGGCTGAGGCAGGAGAATTGCTTGAACCAGGGAGGAGGAGGTTGCAGTGAGCCGAGATTGCGCCACTGCACTCCAGCCTGAGCAACACAGAGAGACGCCATCTCAAAAATAAAAAATAAATAAATAAAACAAAAATAAATAAAAAACTTGATACGTCTCTTTCACTCTTCCCTCCCCAAGGAGTGGATTTTCTAAGGGATTAACCTCCCTTAGACACTTGAATTCCCCCATATCGCCCCCTTCAGTGTATCTTCAACATAATGATCAGAGTGACCTTGTTAAAATGTAAGTCAAATCATTCCAGTTCTCTGCTCAGAACTCTCTAATAACCTCCCATCTCACTTAGAGTAAAAGCCAAAGTCCTTACAATGGCCTACAAGGTCCCAAACAGTCTGAACTCATTATCGCTCTGACCTATCTCCTCCTTCGTCCTTCACTCCAGTCACACTAACTTTATTCCTGCTCCTCAAACATTGCAAGGACTCTTTACCTCAGGGCCTTTGCATCTGCTGTTCCTCTGCCTGGAATGCTATTCCACAAGACATTTCCTTGGTTCCCATCCTCTCCTCTTTAGAGCTTTATTCACATGTCACCTTCTCAGTGAAGACTTTCTTGATCATTCTACCTAAAGTTAATCCCTAATACTATTATTTTGTTTTACTTTTCTCCATGCAGTTATTACCCTCTAACCTACTACATACACTATATCGATTACTTACTTTATAGACATCTATCTCTTCCTTCCAGAATGTAAGAGACTATGTCATCACTTCTCTTTACTCTTTCATTTTCAGAACATAGAACAATGCCCAATTCATTGAGGTACTCAATATATATGTATTGAATAAAGTAATGACCTAATGAATTCAACAAATATTTTAAAAATCTGTATCATGTGTCTTATAGTTCATCTGGTGTTGCTATAACAGAATATATAGGATTGGGTAATTTATGAAGAACAGAAATTTATTTCTCACATCTCTGGATGTTTAAAAATTCAAGAGCAAGGTGCCAGTAGGTTTGGTGTCTGGTAAAGTCCCACATCCAAGATGGTGTCTTGAAGGCTGCATCCTCCAGAGGATAGGAACATTGTTCCTCACATGGCAGAAGAGTGGAAGGGGGTGAACCCACTCCCAAAAGCCCTTTTTATTATGGCATTAATTCATTCCTGAAGGCTCCATCCTCACGGCCTAAATACCTCCTCTTAGTTCCCACCTCCCAATACTATTGCATTGGTGATTACGTCTCCAACACATGAGTTTTGGAGGAGGCAATCACTCAAATCATATCATCAAGTACATAGAACTGTTACTAGCAATAAGTGCTTTATATAAAACCCTGCTTTTATTGATTTGTGTTTCCTTGCCTCATGGACTTTGTGAAATAACAGTCAAGGATGTCACACGGAAATCCACATAACTGTCTATGTCAGTGGTTCTCAAAGTGTAGTACCCAAACTAGCAGCATCGGCATCACATGGGAACTTGTTTTAGATGCATATTCTTGGACCCCCATCTCAGATCTGTTGAATTGAAAACTGTATTTTAATGATAAGCTGTATAGGTGAGTCTGATGCATGCCAACACTTGAGACCCACTGATCTACATTGTAAGCTTATTAAGTTGACAATGTCAGTTAAACTTTTAATGCATTTGTTTTCGTATTAGAGATTTCAAGTTTTCCTTAAATAAAATAAGTTTGAAAATACTCTGACCTTGATAAATGTTAAGTGAGTCTTGTTTCTAGAGACATTATACCTTCACTTTCCTTTCATGCCCATGGCCACTCTCCCAGGCCAGGTCCTAAAATCAGGTACCTGGGTTATCACAATGGTCTCCTAACTAGCCTCCATGAACTAACTAGTCTTCTAACTACTCTGTAAGTACACTTCCTTGACTATCTAATGAATTTTGTACATTTTATTTCTGCAAGAAAATTCATCATATAATTGAAAAGTACATTAAATATAGGGCATTTTCTTACTTCCCAAAAGATTATTTTTATACCAAAGATCTATTTTGTAGTAGAGGAAGTAAGATATTTTTCTACATTGATTTGCTTCAACATACATTGAACTGGCCTTTCTCTGCCCTCTTACAGCCCTATTTTTCTCATACTGCAGGCATCTGAACGAGAAAAATGTACGTTAATCAATCTGGCTAGTTTTAAAGAAGGCCTCAATTATGAAATGATTCATTGCATAAACTTGAACTAAAAGTAGTCACATGCTTAGAGTTAATATTATTTTCATTAAAAAAGTTTGCATCCACTTACTTTCAGCTTCAGTCAGAGTTTTTGCTTATGCACAGCAGATTCTCACCAGCCTCTTCAGTGGCTCTCTCTGAGCCCATTTCTGTAGTTCATGAATCACTGCCCATGAAGCATAATGGAGTGCACAGAGGAGAATTCACGCAGTGTGAACCCTCTCTGTTTGCTACAGCTCTTTTTCCCCTTCTACCTCTCTGCCTTTTACAATTTATTACCTTTTCTTACTTTGCTGCTCAGAGGAACACAGGTTTTTTTCTGTAAGAGGAGTTCTTTATGATCACTCTAAATTTGGATGTAGTGCACAGCAGCTAGGTCATTGTAATACAGTTTCCAGGATTCATCAGGAGGTCTAAGTGGAGGCAGAGCACTCCAGCACATCCATGCTGATTGCTGGTGGTCTTTTTTCTTTCCTTCTCAACTTTGGCTTTTCCCTTGGTTCTACAGACCTTCTTTGGGGTTCTCATTAGTTGGCCTGAGCTGCCACAAACACTGGTGGTCATGGGATAGCAGTGAAATAAACACACCTCCCTGTGTGTCTAAATGATGGTATACTGCAAGAAAAGTTTCCAAATAAAGTTCACATGAACTTAATATTTGGCAACCAGCCCTAGCTATACATTAGACTGATCAATTAAATTTGACCCTCTGAAAGTGGAGTACGTACACCTCTGTTTCAGATCTCCCTGGGTAATTTGCTAATGGGTAGTCAGGGCTGAGAAACACTGACTACTACCAGAACTACCAGAACTACTACCAGAAGCTACCAGAACACAGGCCATTCTACTTGTGTAGGAGATTGGTGAGCAAGCCTATTACTGCATTTTTTTTTTTTTTTTTTCCCCGAACAAGCCTAACCAGCTAATAATAGACCCGATTTTTATCTGCCTTATGAGTCTCTCGTTTAAATTCTGTTTGCAAGAAAGTTTTATATATGTCACTCGAAAAGCTGAAATAATAACATGTAGCTGATTTCATAGAAAACAAGGGAAGAATATAGTCAAATAGGGAACAACACTATTGTATCAGGGATTGACAAGGAAAGCATCCTCACTGTGAACCTAAGTGTTTGAGTGAGAAAAGGGGACTCATTCCCATTGGACCCTGCAGGGATGTGATACAACCCACAGTATAAATGAATTCACTGTAAAGTTAAGTGCTTTATGATGGAATTTTACTACATTTCACACATTTCACATTTAGAATATACACTTTCTATCTGTTTTTGTTTGTTTTGTTTTGTTTTGTTTTAGAGCTGGGGTCTTACCCTGTCATTCAGGCTGGAGTGCAATGGCAAAATCTCGGCTCACTGCAACCTCTGCCTCCCCAGTTCAAGCGATTCTCCTGCCTCAGCCTCCCACGTAGCTGGGACTACAGGCTCGCGCCACTACGTCCGTTTAATTTTTGTATTTTTAGTAGAGATGCGGTTTCACCACGTTGGCCAGGATGGTATCCATCTCCTGACCTCATGATCTACCCTCCTCAGCCTCCGAAAGTGCTGGGATTACAGGCATAAGCCACCACACCTGGCCACCCTTTCCATCTTTTATGCCTAAATTTAGACCACTGAAAGGATTCAATAAAATCCAATTTAATTAAGATATTTTAAAAACACATTGTAAAATATAGTTTTCAAGCTGTGCTTTTATAAATATAAGACTGTTACACAATACTATAGTTTAAATGAATGAAACATTAATTTGATTTATATCTATTCCTTTTAATCACCATTCACAATATTGAGATAGAAGCAGAGAATGGAAGACACTATCTTAATGAACTGTATTGATTTTTCTAAATGTGACCATTGTAAACAAAGCATTCCACAGCCAGCCCCACAAAATTTCTTATTTTAATGCAAAAAATTTTAAAAAATTGAAATTCCCACCTACCATAACTCTCACCAAGAAAAGAGACACCTCAGTATATGGCAAAGAAACAACAGGAGCTTTTCATACAACTTATAGTTTTATAAGCCTTTTAAAATATTGTTCCTATAACTTTTAAGCCATAGTAGTCTGCATACATTAAGTCACTTGATAAAATAATTTTATAAAATAATTTTCCATTTGACATAAGCATTCTAGCATCATAGAGTATACATAAAGCAATACAGAAAATGAATTCTCATTTAATATTCATTTACCTGAGTTTCAGGATGGGGAAGGGTGCCCAGAAACATATGGAAGAATTTTAAAACTTAGAACAATTTAGTAACAGTTGATTAAGCAACCATTACTCACAAATACTGAGCCAGGCTTTTGGAGGAAGAGGGCTTACCTTCTTTTTTTTTTTTCTTTTTTGAGACGGAGTCTCCCTCTGTCGCCCAGGCTGGAGTGCAGTGGCAGGATCTCGGCTCACTGCAAGCTCTGCCTTCTGGGTTCACACCATTCTCCTGCCTCAGCCTCCCGAGTAGCTGGGACTACAGGCGCCCGCCACCACACCCGGCTAATGTTTTGTATTTTTAGTAGAGATGGGATTTCACCATGTTAGCCAGGACCGTCTCGATCTCCTGACCTCGTGATCACCGGCCTCAGCCTCCCAAAGTGCTGGGATTACAGGCGTGAGCCACCGCACCCAGCGGAGGGCTCCTCTTCTTAATCCACTAACTGACATCTAATAGAAACTCATAAAGTATTGATGAATTAAAGAATAAATATAAAACAATACTCTGTCCTTTAGAAACTAACATGGCGGGGTGGGGGGCAAAAACATAGATATCTGTAAAATAGGAAAGAATTATGGGGGATTCTTTAATACAGGTGTCAACTAGTAGAGACATAATGAATATAATTACTGCAGCAGTGTGAAACTATTATTCTAGCCAGAAAGGAACCTGGAAACTCTCCTTGTGTTAGGTGATATTTGAACTAGGTCTTAAAAAGTATAGCAGAACTTCAGAGTAGACATTGTGAAGTGGGAAAGGGCATTCTAGGGGGAAGGAAATGACTTGTATAAGAAATGAAGAAGATTTATTAGAGGAAGTAGAAGGCTTTGGTGGAATGTGTGAAGACATGGCCACTGTCATGGGCCCAAATTGTGAAGGGCTTTCAGGTAAAGGCTAAAATGATTCTCTGTGTAGTGTGAAGTTCTCAAGGCTCTTCAGAACTGCAGCATAGGTCTATTTCAGAGAAGTTATTTCAAAGGCAGTGTTCAGAACAACTTCAAGAAGGTAGAAGCTATAAGTAGAACGTCTGGGAGGTTGTGTAGTGGTACACACAAGAGTTGAGATGAACCTAAACCAAGGAAAAGAATGGATGAGCTCAATTTGGAACATATCTTAGTGTCAAAGCAGATTCTGAAGATTGGTTGTATGTAAGGGAGGAGGGAGAGGGAAAAATTTCATTTTAGAGCAACTAGGAATAAGTCTATTTTATAAAATACATAGTTTTAGAATGTTTAAAAGCAAAATGATGCTGGAGGGTTCTGGTGCAAATTTTGAAGAGAAATATTTTCCAAATAGCTATATTGCTTAACACTTGGGAAAAGATTGACAAAATAAAGAACTAAGTGTGAAAGTATTGGGAGAAGAAGGCAAGTTAAAAAGCTGAAAGCCTCAGGAAGGCTTTCAGGAAGGTACAAAAATGGCAAGTGCTAAGGGAAAACACGGTATTAAAATGTGAGTGGTGTCTTAGAGATCTGAGTCAGGAACTGTAAGAAAGTGGTGAGCAGAAGTTAGAATGAATGCATGTGAGAAAGCATAGACTAGGCAAGTTACCCCCTTACAAGTAAATGGAAAAGTGAAAGAGTAAAGCAAAGCAAGAAATGTGGCCACCGTGAAGAACTGACCTAAACCAGTAACAGTGATTCAAAAGGATAGGGAGGATAAATACTGAGTGTGAAGAGGCTGAGTAGCATGTAACGTGGTAATGATGAGTTGTCAACTTGTCACTCTATTATTAAAATAAAATTCTATCAACAGAAACATTGTAAAGAATAGATAAATATGAGGTAGAATTGTTTGCTCTAAGACATAAAACAAGAAGAGGCTTTTTTCCTTAATAAAGATTATGGTTTATCTGATATACCATGCTCCATCAGCTTTGCTATCACTGATCTGTTGATCATACTCAAGTCAGCACTAGAAACCCTTCAACTTCCAGACTGCATTCCCAGAAGGTTGCAGTGCCAGGCTTTGGGGATTAGAAAGCAGGCTTGAACTAGAATGAAAGGAACATGCACTGAATGAAAGGAACTGGCAGTTCAGGAAACCTGAACTGCCCTTGAGCTTCTCCTGGAGCCCACTCATTCTAGACAGAATCTCAGTTTTAAATCATGTAGAGCTCCATTTAAAACAGCAACAGTGACAGCAGGCAACCACTTAGAATTCAGTGCATTCAGTGAGTTTTCAATAGTTTGGGAAGTTTCTATCTAGTGATTGATTCCTGTCAAGAACTTGGCCGTTTTCATAAACAATTGTATGAAAAATAAAATGTCACCTCTGCTTCTGCCACTTAGAGAGAGCTAATTACACCATCTGCGATTCAGATATGATCACACTTACCAGAATAATCGCGGGGACAGATACAAGTATATCTTCCTATTTCATTGAGGCACGTAGCCTCGTTCTTGCAGGGATCTGAAGCACATTCATCCACTTCCAGGTCGCAGTGTCTGCCTTGATATCCTGGGACACAGAAGCAGGAGTAGCCATCAATTCCATCCTGGCACACGGCCCCATTTTGGCAAGGGCTGGAAGCACACTCATCGTGATCTATCTCACAGAATCTTCCAGTATATCCAGCAGGGCAGATGCAGACAGGATAAATAGGGTCCTGATGGCAAATACCTCCATGTTGGCAGGAGTTCTTGCCACAGGAACCAATGGTAGTTTCACATGTTGTCCCACTGTACCCAGGAGGACATTTGCACAGAAAGCTCTTTTCTCCTGGGGTGTTCACACAAGTGGCACTTCCTTGACAGGGATTGGAGAAGCAAGGGTCTTTCATGTTGTCACAGTCTTTGTCCACATTATTGGCTGTGCCTGAACAAGAACAGTCATTGTCTTTTGAAAAACCTTTGCATGTAGAATTGTTTTGGCAAGAATTTGAGAGGCACCTGGTGTTGTTTTTATTGCAAAAGGAATCTGCAAGGAAATAAAAAATAACAAGATTAAATTTATAAATAATTGAGGACAAAGTTAAAAATCTTTCTTTGTGACCTTTGTGTTGCCTCAACCAAACTCATTAATAAAATACATAGTTGGCTGCATCCTAATGAAAAAACTATGTCATATTCATTATTATACCTAGCACATTGTATGTACTTCCAGTGAGCAATGCAATAATTTTCATAGTGATAATACCTTCAGAGCAAGACTTAAATGGACACAGAAGAAAGTTATAGGATTATTTTAATTATAATTGAAATTTAGTTCCCAGAGAAATTACCATAGAGAATTTTGTTTCCTGCTTTAACAGAAGACTTATATACAGGATAGTAAATTTTACTGGATGTAGAGTTTAATTGCTATTTTCAGACCAAATTATATAGGCTGCAAAATTGTTTCCTTGCAGTAAAGTTTGCCATCTACTGGCTATTACAAGAAATTCTACCACAGTGAGTTTCAGACTTTTTGTTTTCCCTCTTTTCCTTTCTTTTTTCTTTTTAAGAGCAACAGAACTCCTTCAAGGAAAATGTCATGAGGAAAATGTCAAATGCACACAATTGGAAAGTAGATCTGCTCAGAAGAAGCAGGGGAAGGTCCCTTGCAGCCCAGTCAGACCAGTCTCCTGCCTCCCCTAGAGACACCTCCAAGGAGCTGGGGTTTGAGACCAGCAATTTGAAAACCTCTGCACAAGAGAAAAGAAAATATTTTATACAGTTACTATAAGCAATTATTTCTATATTTGTATTAAGTATTTCTAGTGCTAAAATAAGGTTTATTTGTCTGCTGAGAAGTAAAAAGAAGTTTGGCCAGTTTTAAAGAAGATGAAGACTCAAATAATAGTAAATATATTTCTTGTGTGTGTGTGTGTGTGCATCTGTGTGTATGTATTTTCTAATAATTAAATTGACTTGGAAAACAGCCACATTGGTAATTTAGTTTCCTTATGAGGCCCAGTATGTTTATTTAGAACAATGAAACAGTGCAAGGTGCAAGACTTTCAGGGAAGAGCATGTTAATTTCTCTATTTTAAGTAATATTTGTTCCTTTGTCCTTGATAGTTCTACTGCACTTTTCTATGGAACAGGTAATTCTCTAATTTAAAATCATCAATCAAGGATCTGAAAGTTGTATTCAGTGGATTTTATTATCAATCTTTTCATTGACTTTTCTATTTAGCAATCAGAGGAGATTTACCAGTGAGTCAGGATAATGCAGTGGAAAGGGGCAACAGATGGGTACCCGGCCTGCTCTGCCTCTCCTAGCCTCGTTTTCTTTTTTCTTTTTTTTTTTTTGTAAGAATTAAGTCACTAAATTTAAATGCTTTGCAGACACATCGTAAGTGTTTGATAAATGCTAGCTCTTACTTTTATAAGATGTTGAGAAATAGTTTTGAGTTCTTGATAGAAAATTTACTGAACAAGTGCAAAACATAGCAATAAAATAATTAAAAGGTACAAGTCACTATTTTCACTGAAGGAATTTTATTTTAAGAAAGAAAATTAAACAAAACAAACAAAAAAACACGAGTACCCTTACATAGAAAGCCTAACAATGAACTAATTCAAGATGGCAACTATGTCCTTCCTGTAAATTACCTGGGAATGGTCAGGATCAGACAAAGATAATCATGAAATTGAGTTAAAAAGGTTCTTTTCCCCAACTCCCTTGTTTTTTGCAAGAAAATCTTTAACATCTGATTATACATTTTTAAATTATTTATTATTATTATTATTTTGAGACAGAGTCTTGCTCTGTCACCCAGGCTGGAGTACAGTGGCATGATCTCAGCTCACTGCAACCTCCATCTCCCAGGCTCAAGTGATTCTCCTGCCTCAGCCTCCCAAGTAGCTGCAATGACAGGAGCCCACCACCATGCCTGGTTAATTTTCGGGATTTTAGTAGAGATGGGGGTTTCACCATGTTGCCCCCAGGGTGGTCTCGAACTCCTGAGCTCAGGCAATCTGCCCGCCTCAGCCACCCAGGCCTCCCAAAGTGCTAGGATTACAGGCTTGAGCCACAGTCCCCGGCCTCTATAAATTTCGAGTACCATTTAAATGCTTGGCTCAGCAAAATGCTAGCTATGAAATTAGAGTTGTGATTACGACTTAGTTGTTCAGAGGATCTGCTGTATCTTTGCATTGTGCTCCATATCTATTTATTTATAACAAGTGCTCAGTATACATTTCTTGAGTATTAACTGTCAAAGCCATCTTTCAATGGTTTCTTTATGTAAAACTATGCATATGTATATGCACACATATATATATTTAAATGTATGATTATTGATCCTTGATCTTTTTCAAAATTCTATTTTAATATCCTCATCATCAGTATGCTCAGTCTTTTTTTTTTTTTTTGGCTTTTCTTTTTTTTTTTCCTAAGACCAATATTATCTTTATTTATTTTTTTTTTAATTATACTTTAAGTTCTAGGGTACATGTGCATAACGTGCAGGTTTGTTACATATGTATACTTGTGCCATGTTGGTGTGCTGCACCCATCAACTCGTCAGCACCCATCAATTCATCATTTATATCATGTATAACTCCCCAATGCAATCCCTCCCCCCTCCCCCCTCCCCATGATAGGCCCCAGTGTGTGATGTTCCCCTTCCCGAGTCCAAGTGATCTCATTGTTCAGTTCCCACCTATGAGTGAGAACATGCGGTGTTTGGTTTTCTGTTCTTGTGATAGTTTGCTAAGAATGATGGTTTCCAGCTGCATCCATGTCCCTACAAAGGACGCAAACTCATCCTTTTTTATGGCTGCATAGTATTCCATGGTGTATATGTGCCACATTTTCTTAATCCAGTCTGTCACAGATGGACATTTGGGTTGATTCCAAGTCTTTGCTATTGTGAATAGTGCCGCAATAAACATACGTGTGCATGTGTCTTTGTAGTAGAATAATTTATAATCCTTTGGGTATATACCCAGTAGTGGGATGGCTGGGTCATATGGTACATCTAGTTCTAGATCCTTGAGGAATTGCCATACTGTTTTCCATAATGGTTGAACTAGTTTACAATCCCACCAACAGTGTAAAAGTGTTCCTATTTCTCCACATCCTCTCCAGCACCTGTTGTTTCCTGACTTTTTAATGATTGCCATTCTAACTGGTGTGAGATGGTATCTCATTGTGGTTTTGATTTGCATTTCTCTGATGGCGAGTGATGATGAGCATTTTTTCATGTGTCTGTTGGCTGTATGAATGTCTTCTTTTGAGAAATGTCTGTTCATATCCTTTGCCCACTTTTTGATGGGGTTGTTTGTTTTTTTCTTGTATATTTGTTTGAGTTCTTTGTAGATTCTGGATATTAGCCCTTTGTCAGATGAGTAGATTGCAAAAATTTTCTCCCATTCTGTAGGTTGCCTGTTCACTCTGATGGTAGTTTCTTTTGCTGTGCAGAAGCTCTTTAGTTTAATTAGATCCCATTTGTCAATTTTGGCTTTTGCTGCCGTTGCTTTTGGTGTTTTAGACATGAAGTCCTTGCCCATGCCTATGTCCTGAATGGTACTACCTAGATTTTCTTCTAGGGTTTTTATGGTATTAGGTCTAACATTTAAGTCTCTAATCCATCTTGAATTAATCTTCGTATAAGGAGTAAGGAAAGGATCCAGTTTCAGCTTTCTACTTATGGCTAGCCAATTTTCCCAGCACCATTTATTAAATAGGGAATCCTTTCCCCATTTCTTGTTTCTCTCAGGTTTGTCAAAGATCAGATGGCTGTAGATGTGTGGTATTATTTCTGAGGACTCTGTTCTGTTCCATTGGTCTATATCTCTGTTTTGGTACCAGTACCATGCTGTTTTGGTTACTGTAGCCTTGTAGTATAGTTTGAAGTCAGGTAGCGTGATGCCTCCAGCTTTGTTCTTATGGCTCAGTCTTTTCTTAAGATTTACTAACTTATTTCTCTTCCTAGCTCTCTAATTATATCTATCTCTAGATCTCATTTTAACGATATTAATATCAAGAATTAAATGTATCCTTTGTCAGCAGAAGGAAAGGAAGGAGGCATAGATAGAACTCCTATTATTGCTCATATCTGGGTTAAAATAGCAATTTTTAATATGCCTCTTATTTAGCTAGATAAACACTCCTCAACGTATCCTCGCTAATATATATAAAGTTATTCGGGAATTTGTTCATTGTTTTGGAACATGTATATTTCTGGTGTTTTTTTCCTCAAACTGTTGAGACAGACAGGGACTTGTGGAAGTTGCTGCTAGGGATAGGAAGAGAATATGTCACCTGTGGTATGGAGTAATGTTTTTTTCAATATACATGGTTGGCATTACTTGAAAAAAATCGAGTAATTTTCTAAACATGTGAAGGCACAGTTTTTACATTTTAATTCTATAGTTATCTATATTTAGCCTATGTTTACCTAAATAATCAGAGCAGAATAGAGGAACTGTGAACATGAAATTTGATATTTCCAAAAAACCGAATGAATGGTGTCTTATATTGTTTCACCTAGAAGACTGACGATTTAATAAATATTTGCTATGCTTTGCTAATGAAATGTAATCAGAATGAAATAGGAGGTATAAACAATGCTACTGGAGATAGAACTGTCAAAATTTCCAGGTCTAAGAATGATAATTTATAAGAATAAAGTGGTTTGCTGAATTCTCTTTAGCCTGGCTTTCTGCAGAGAATGAAATTTAGTTCCAGGATTGGCGTGTGGAGGGAGGCGGTGCAGGAGGGGCATATCTTTAATCAGCACATAGCCAAAATGGCTTGCACATGGTAAGACAGTCAATAGAAATGTGTTGAATAATGAATGAGTGAGCAAGGAAACCTGAATTCTCATCTAAGCCTTGCTGTGAAATTCTTACTTTGACCTCTTTTGATAAAATCAAGCAGAACAAATCATCAGTTAAATCACTTACTTTGATGTACAGTGTGATAGAATCCACATGGAGCAGTTAAAATAAGAAGTAGATGGGCTCCTTTAAGACCATTTTTCCTTTGTATTCCTATGGTATATGTGGTCTTAAATACTAAATTGAGGCCAATTTAATATAGTCAGAAGAGGACATTTTTATGGTAGACAGAGATTTAAATTTTGATTCTAGTATTTACCATCCCTGTGACTTTAAGAAAAAACATTGTCACTGAGCCTCAGTGTCCTGATTACTAAAGAAAATGATGTGGAGCCATATATATAGTGGATAAGCACATGAAGTTTGGTGCCTGGGTTTAAATCCTGGCTCTGTCACGTACGAAGTCTGTGAGTTTTATCAAGATAATATCCCCGTGCCTCAGTTTCCATTTTTGTAAAAATGGCACCTATCTCATAGAGTTGTTATAAGGGGTTAAATTAATGAACATAAAATGCCTAACAGGGCTTGGCACAGAGTCAGCATTATCAATCACCATTGTTGTTTTTATTACTATTAGGAATAAAAGAGATAACATACATAAAGTTCCTTGTAAGAATCAAGCATAAAGTAGTTTTTTTAAAAACATTATTTGCTTTTTCTTTCAATGCAGGGTCCAAAGTACATATATCTTGTTACTTGTCTATTGACTAGCAGAGAACCATGTACATAGTTGGTGCTTAGTAAATGCATATTTAATGAATGAATAAATTCAAGAAAATGAAACTATATCATATTGGAAAAAGAGTTTGGGGGAGTTCTTTTTTTTTTTTTTTTTTTTTTTTGAGACGGAGTCTCGCTCCTGTCGCCAGGCTGGAGGCGCAGTGCCAGATCTCAGCTACTGCAAGCTCCGCCTCCCGGGTTCACGCCATTCCTCGCTGCTCAGGCCTCCGCGAGTAGCTGGGACTACAGCCGCCCGCCACCATCGCCCGTCTAACTTTTTTATATTTTTTAGTAGACGACGGGGGGTTTCACCGTGTTACGCCGGATGGTCTCGATCTCCTGACCTCGTGATCCGCCCGTCTATGGCCTCCCAAAGTGCTGGGATTACAGGCTTGAGCCACCGCGCCCGGCCTGGGGAGTTCTAAGAAATGCAAGTTTATCACCAGCACACGTTCTCTGAGAATCATACCTAATAATCTGGGCAGGTTTCCATCATCATCAACCACAATTAATACTCATGCAAACTCCTTGAAACACAACTTTCTTACTCCAGGTGAGAAGATTGGTTTTGGCCAAAATTCATTGGCATCACCTGTATCTCAATATCCCCATTCTACTATTAGCTCCTCTTTAGAAGGCCAGTGGCCTCAGTGAGAAAGTTTTCCATTAACATATTTTAAATCCCCTGTATCTGATAGGCACATTGCTATTTGCTTTTATATATGATTTCTGATCATTAGCATCATCACAGATGAAATCCGGTCCTGCCGGTTCAAAGGTTTCCTTTTCTCTCAAAGCATCCCCATGAGAATCAGAGCTTCTGGGTCCTCCTTTACACAGCCTACACACCTAAGCACAGGGTCTGGCTTGGATCAAGTCTTAGGCGTTAGGGTTAGGTAGGGTAAGGGACCAAATGCACGTTCCTCAGGCTGCAATCATACACATTTACCTCATAGAAGATGCCCTGCCCTTTGTCATCCTTAGAACATGACTAAATGATGTAAGTTGTGAAGGTCATTTTTACTGTCAATCATGAAAAATTTTAATGAGAATCTAATTATATTCCTTTGACATTACATTTATTTAAAGCTAATCAGGCCTGAAATCACTGACCTTATTATAATCTATGTATATTTTAATAACGACGGGCTTTTGAATGACCCCTTTTACTATGGAATAGACTTATATTTTACTAGTTTCTTTGCCTGTAGCAAATTGAAATTCTCACAGTAAAGCTAAAATGTTCTGAACAAAGAGGAAAAGTTTTTTCCCGCTCCATAAAGCCATGTTTTGAAGAACCGATCAACGATCAACAGATATAATTTCAATGTGAATTGTACAATGATAGTGCAGGAAAATTTAGCTACACAACATTTTTGTTCTAAAAGCAGATCCAAAAGTTTTCATATCTCTACTAGAGACTTATCAGTGTGCTAAGTTTTATTATATACAATGTTAAAAAAATAAGTGACATTTGTAAAATAAATGAAAACAGCCCTTTGAACCCTAGTTCATTCCATTGTACATCAAAATAGTATTGGCACTCAATATAAGAATGAAAATAATTTGAATAATCTAAGTTTTCAATGTTATTTTGATATTATAAAAATATCTCCAATTTATTGGTTCCTTTCATAACTCTTGTGTTTCATTTAATCCCTATAGAAAAATTATGGGATTGGAGGTATTACATCCATTTTATAAATATAGAATTGAGTTTCAGGAATGTCAAATAACTTCCCCAAGGTTGTGCATCTAATATGTGCTAGGTCAGGATGCCCAGAGTTTAAAACATTTATGTGAATAAAATCCAAATGAAAAGAAAGAGTCATAAAAAGAAACATCTAAAACATTATCTAGATTGGCATTTTCTAAACATTAATGTTCATATGAACTGCTGAGGATCTTGTTAACCTTGCAGATTCAGGGGGAGTGGGGCCTCAGACTTGGCATTTCTGATAAGCTCCTAAGTAATACTGATGCTGTTGGTCCACATACTATACTTACATAGCAAGCATCTATACCAGTGCTGTCTAATGGAAGTATAATGTGAGCTACATATGGAATGTTAAGTCTTCCGCAGCCACGTTAACAACTAAAAACAAACAGATAAATTAATTTTAAATATTTAACCAAATATGTATAAAGCATTATATGTCAATATGTAATTTGTATAAAAATTATTATTATTATTATTTGAGACAGAGTCTCACTCTGTCACCCAGGCTGGAGTGCAGTGGCGTGATCTTGGCTCACTGCAACCTCTGCCTCCTGGGTTCAAGGTATTCTCATGCCTCAGCCTCCCAAGTAGCTGGAATTCCAGAGACGTGCCACCCCGCCCAGCTAATTTTTTCTATTTTTAGTAGAGATGGGGCTTGTCTCGAACTCCTGGCTTCAAGTGATCTGTCTGCCTCAGCCCTGCAATGTGCTAGGATTACAGGCGTGAGCCACCATACCTGGCCGGTGTAAAAATTATTAATGAAATATTTACACTTTTTAACATTAAGCCTTTGAAATACTCTATGTATTTTACACTTATAGCACACTTAACTCTAGTCACTTTTCAAGTGCTCAGAAGCCTTATGTGATTAATGGCTACTGTATTGGATAGTGCAGCGCTCAACAGTTTTCTCACATTTTTGTAGAGAACTAAAGTCTAGAAAAAATAATGTGTGGTTATGAGTAAGACATTATTCCTCCAGAATTTAAATTATCTTCTTTATGACATTCTTCTCATAGTAGCCATGAATAAAAATATCTCGAAATACTTTCTGAGAGTTTAACTGTGATATATATTGAAATTGTTAGAAGTCCAATGCAAGGCATGCTTTTCCCATTAATCCTCTTCATATTTTTACATGCTGCTTGAGCTCCTGGCCTGAGCAGCCACAGAATTTATCATTGTTAAGACACAATTTAATACTTATCTATATGCATCCTAAAGTGTTCTTCATGCCATATATGAAGACTTGTCCTTACAATTAGCAAACAAACTCCTTAAGTTCAGGAACTATAACATATGCTTTGCAGTATGCCTGTATGTATGAGGTATGTATTTGGTTTTGATAACATTTTGAATACCACCTTCTAATAGTAAAATAAATATATGATGATTGCATGCTTTTCTGATTCATTGGTTTTATCCCAGGGAAATTTGTTTCACTCACTCTATGGCTCACTATGCTTGAACAAAGAGAGAACGATTTGTTTCTGTCAGGTGACTTGAAGTTGTGGATCAAATTTGGGGAAAACCCAGGTTACTGTGGTTACTGGATAACTTGGAAGTCATCATGAATATATTTTTTATTTTCTTTCTATTCAGCTAAAAGCCCCATGGCAATGAGCGCAACAACTACGATGTCATTGTGCCTTTGGTCTGGATAAGATTTTTCAAGAGTTTGTGAATGGCTCCTTGCCCAGTGTGTTCTGGCACACGCCGTTCTGAGCAGTGCCTTGGTGAATACAGACATGCCTCAGCTCATGTGCACAGCCCCATGGCACACATGGAGAATGGGTCTTGATCTCCCAGGGATCTATTTGGCAAACTCTACCCCAGAAGGCTATGGCAAGTGATTATGTAATGAATTCTGAGGCTTCATTGCAGAGCACAAAACACCAGGGAAATAGGAAGAGCTTGTACTGTTTGAAATCAGAGGGAAGGAGATGCATGGTTCCTGACATCCTTCTGAGAGTTGAAAGAGAATATCTGATATTTTGAATTGACAGTTTAACTGAATAGAAAAGAACAAAAGTATAAAGATAGTTCCTATTGTAGAAAATACATGAGACATCATACCTTAAATGAAATCATTCTTGCACATATATGGCCATTTCAAATCAATTAATTTAATTAATAGTTTAATAATAATGTTTTACTTGATATGATAATTTAGTTTTAAAAATAAATCCCATATACTATTCAACATTGTATATCTCTATAGTATACAGAATAGAATAGATAATTAATAACTCACTATTAAACTCAACCAAGCAAGCTTGATCTCCATCTTCCTCTGTTTAACTACTTAACTAAATTTAAGCCTTCCATCTTTCTTTCTCTTGAAAAATTATATCCTGCCTTCTACCATCTACTCCTGTACCACATCCCTGTCATAAATTCCCCTTGATCTTTCACTTATAAGGGCTCTTGAAGGATGCTTGTGTATGAAAGGGAGGCCTTTGCTTTTTACTATGTCAGTTTTTATGATACTAAAATTTAATAAATTCAAAAAAATTACTAAACTTCTCCATGTAACACCTAGTGAATTATAAGTCAAATAGGGACCATGTCTATTCTGGGGCACACTGAATAGCCTAATAAAGGATGAGTATTCAGATTCCATTAGTTAGAGTAGGAAAAGCTCCACCTGTCAGGGAGCCCAACAGGTGAAATAATAGTGAATATGAAGTATTAGTAAAGCAAGAACCCTTGAGTGATCTGTGTCAGAGTGAACACACTTTCTCATGAGGACTATTTACGGTTTTCCAATTTTTGGTGAATACTATAAAGTACATATCTTTAAGACTATTTCAGTTTCCTGTGTAGAAATAAAGTAAGGATGCTATCAAGTATTTCCTGAAGTAAAGGAGCCTAAGAGCTGATCGGCTAAGGCCAGGTCTTTATAGAATAATTAACCATTAAATCTTTACAAAATAAAAGCAAGATTTTAAGCCTTTCATCAAATAAGCCAACTAATATTCATCCTCCAAGAGGATGCTAATCCTGTGGGATAAAAGGGGTTAAGAGGCCCTTAAAGAAACTGTTTAGCTCAGGTCTATTTCTAAAGCACCCTATCATGTTGTTATAGAAACCACTTGCGGCTAAAAATCTCCCATCATGATTATTGCTATAGTAACCACCAAAAGACAAGAAGCCAGTTTTCATCCATTTGCCATCATCTCCCCTGCCCAAGATAGTTTTGTTTCTAAATCCTCCTATGTTGCTGGAAACACAGGGGAAAAAAGAGTAAACAAATTAAATGGGTGAGAAAAAAAGAAAGAGAGAAATGATGACACATTACAAGCAATAAACTGATCCTAAACATTTTGTTTACATTCAGAGAGAAAAGAAATTGTAATTATATAGACAAACTAGTTTTTAAATTGGTGACCAAATCTCTCTATTTCCATTGTTTGAACTCATATGTATTAATAAAGTATATTTTCAAATAGGAGAATATTTTTAAAATATTCTCCCCCCCCCCCTTTTTTTTTGAGATGGAATCTCTCTCACCCAGGCTGGGGTGCAGTGGCGTGATCTCGGCTCACTGAAACCTCCGCCTCCCAGGTTCAGGTGATTCTCCTGCGTCAGCCTCCCAAGTAGCTGGGACTACAGGCACCTGCCACCACGCTCGGCTAATTTTTTTTTGTATTTTTAGTAGAGACAGGTTTCACTATGTTGGCCAGGCTGCTCTTGAACTCCTGACCTCGTGATCTGCCCACCTCAGCCTCCCAAAATTATCCTATTTTTAAAGTCATCATTGAGCATTTTAGAGAATTTCCCAATGATATACCTTTGTTTAATATTGTCTATTTTAGTGTAAATTAAGGTAATTTCCCTATAATCATTTATTAGAAGATATCAGGTCCTAATACAGTCTCATATTTAAAAAGTCAACTTTTGATTATCATTTGCTTATAATGAGAACATTCAAAAACTTCTCTTTGAAACATATAATACATTGTTGTTAACTCCAGTCATCCTCCTTTTCAACAGAACACCAGAACTTATCCTCCTGTTTAACTGTAACTTTGCACCCACTGGCCAGTCTCTCCTATCCCCCCTTGTTCCCTAACCTCCCCATCTTCTGGCAAGTACTATTCCACTCTCTACTTCTATGAGAACTACTTTTTAGATTCCACATGTGAGTGAAATCACGAGCTATCTGTCTTCCCGTGCCTGACTTATTTTACTTAACATAATGTTGTCCAGGTTCATCCATGTTGCTGGAAAAGACAGCATTTTATTGTTTTATGACTGAATAATATTCCTTTGTGATAGCAAGGTAATTTTTAAATCCATTTATCCATTGATGAGCATTTAGGTTGATTCCGTTTTGGTTATTGTGAATGGTACTATAGTAAACATAGGAGTGCAGATATCTCTCCAAAGTACCTACTTCATTTCCTCTGGATGTATACACAGTAGTGGGATTGCTGAATCATATGGTAGTTCTATTTTTATTTTTTGAGGAAACTCCAAACTAGTAATATTTTCCAAAATGACTGTACTCATTTATATTCCCACCAGCAGAGCGCAAAGTTTCTCTTTTTTCCATATCCTCACCAACACTTTTTATCTTTTGATTTTTTGACAGTGGTCATTCTAATTGGAATGAGGTGAAAATTTCTGTCATCTTGATTTGCCTTTCCCTGATGATTTCTGATGTTGAACATCTTTTCTTCATATATCTGTTGGCCACTTGTATGTCTTTTTTTGAGAAATGTCTACTCAAGTCTTTTGCTCATTTTTTGATGGGTTTAACTTTTGTTGTTGGTGTTGAGCTTCTTATATATTTTGGATATTAACCCCTTATTAGATGTACAGTTTTCAAATATTCTCTCTCATTCTATAGGTTGCCTCTTTGCTCTATTGATTATTCCTTTTGCTGTGCAGAAACTTTTTAGTTCGATGGAATCCTATTTGTCTATATTTGCTTTTGTTGCTTGGACTTTTGAGGTTTTATTTAAAAAAAAAAAAATCCTTACCTAGACCAATGTCACAGAGCTTCTCCCCTATGTTTTCTTTTAGTAGTTTCATTTCAGGTCTTATGTTTAAGTCTTTAATCAATTTTGAGTTGATTTTTGTAGATGGTGAGAGATAGGAGTCTAGTTTCATTGTTCGGTATGTGGATATGCAGTTTACCCAGTTCCATTTATTGAAAAGGCTGTCCTTTCCCCATTGTCTATACTTGGCACCGTTGTCAAAAATCAGTGGGTCGTAGATGCAGGGATTTATTTCTGGGCTCTCTATTCGGTTCATTAGTTTACGTGTCTATTTTTATGCCATTTACCATGCTGTTTTGGTTACTCTAGCCTTTTGGTATATTTTGAAGTCAGGTCATGTGATGTTTCCTACCTTGTTATTTTTGCTCAAGATTGCTTTGGTAATTTGAGGCCTTTTGTGGTTGCATACAAATTTTAGGATTTTTTTTTTTCTTATTTTGGGAAGATTGTCGTTGGTTCTTTTTTTGTTTGTTTTTTGTTTTTTGTTTTGTTTTGTTTGTTTTTTTTGAGGAGGAGTCTCACTGTGTCACCCAGGCTGGAGTGCAAGGGCGTGATCTCGGCTCACTGCAACCTCCGCCTCCCAGGTTCAAGTGACTGTCCTGCCTTTGCCTCCCCAGTAGCTGGGATTACAGGTGCCCGCCACCATACTAAGCTAATTTTTGTATTTTTAGTAGAGATGGGGTTTCCCCATGTTGGTCAGGCTGGTCTCGAACTCCTGACCTCAGGTGATTCACCCACCTCGGCCTCCCAAAGTGCTGGGATTACAGGCGTGAGCCACCGCGCCCCACCTGTCATTGGTATTTTGATAGAGATGGCCCTGAATCTGTAGCTGCAGAGGTGTACATTGGGTTGTATGGACATTTTAACAATATTATTTCTTCTGATCCATGAACATGAGATATATGTGTCTTCTTCAGTTTCCTCAATGTTTTTTAGTTTTCATTGTAGAGATCTTTCACCTCCTTTGTTAAATTTATTACTAGGCATTCTGGGTTTGTTTTTTTTTTTTTTTTTTTTTTTTTTTTCTTTTTGTAGCTATTGTAAGTGAAATTGCTTTCTTGCTTTCTTTTCAGACAATTCACTATTGGTGTATAGAAACGTCACTGATTTTTGTATGTTGATTTTACATCTTGAAACTTTACTGAGCTTGTTTATTAATTTTCATGGTATTTTGGTGAAGTCATTGGGGTATTCTCCATATAATCTCATGGCATCTGTAAATGGAGACAGTTTGCTTCAATGAATTTTAAAGTTTGAATGTGACATTAAATTTTCACACTATTTTGTGTAAAAATGGCATGTATAAATTAAACCAAAATAATTACATTTTGTTTTCTTGTCTCAGACTTCATCTCTTAATATTCACTTTCTTTGTGTATTAATAACAAGCAAATTTTATAGTTGGAGTTTATGGTGCTTTGGTTCTTATATTCCAACAGACACATATAAAAATCTTGACTTTGAAATAGTTTAAAATCAGAGTTTTGAACCAAAGCTCATGTGATGAAGATATGATGCAAGAATGATGATGGCAATGATGTTTAAAACCCTTGCACCCCAGTGAAGATCTTAGATATATCTAGGGTTACTTCTTAAACCAAAACCTGTAGCAATGATGCATTGAGTAGAAAAAACATTGTTGTAAATAAAAGGCTAATCTTCAGCAATATGAAGTCAGAATAAGCTTTATACATGGCTATTGACCTCAATTCACCTCTAAGACTATCCTTTTAGAATGTTAGTGTAAGAAACAATTGTTACATTTTACACATTTTATCTGAAAAGAAATAATTTAAATTATTCAATTAAGTGTTGGTCATTTTCAGGATACTGAATTCACCCAAAACAAAATAAAATGCATCTAGTCACTCAAATTCAAGCAAGTTACTTTAATAAACTGAACAACTTAACTCATTGCACCTGAAGGTTATTTTTAATTAAGCACATTATTTAGGAAAGTCTAAACAAATATGTGGAAGTTGATACAAACACTTCTTTGCTTCAGTTCGTTGACTTTGTTTGGATATTTATATTCATGAAGTATAATTTCACTCTTAGAGAGTCTATATGAATGCAAAAATTAGATGTCGTTTCTGATACTTTTCTCCACACGTGTGGATTTTTGTACCCCTCAGCATGTTTTGCTTTCCATCTGTTTATTTTAGTTTTATGCAGGCACAGCTTTGGAGCTGAGTGAAAGAAATTGTCTGAAACTGTGTCTTTGGCTGAATTGTGTTGACATAGCATTTATAGTCAACCCCAAGCTTTTCCAAAATTTGTTATGATGAGATAATAAATAGTTCATATGTGTAAAATAGTGCTTAACACAAAGACACACAGGAAATATTTAATGCCTTTCTGTGAAACCAAACTAGTTTGGCCATTGCGATGGAATGACAGGGTAGCTAGTACAAGACTCGCCCTCCTGATGTAAACGACTAAAAAAAAGGTAGGAAATAAATGAGGTTTCTATTTTTGGGAACTGAGCACTGTTAGTGCAGAACTATGATTTTTGCTAGACGTGAAACACACATGAATACAACAGCAATCTCCTGGGATTTGGATTTGGAATTGCTTTTGTGCTGTGGGCAGAGTACAGTGAGATGAGCAGCAATGTTTCTGAGTTGAAGGGGATGAGGTCAGAGTCATAGGCAGCAGAAGCAACTAGAGTGTATAGATAGGCCAGAGCACCAGAGAAGAAACAGCCACTCAGAGGATGGGCTCGACAGACTCATTAATCATCATGGGTCTTTGAGGGGTCTTGCAGATATCATCTGCTGAGAGATTGAGAGATAAACAAAAATGTCAAAAATTAGAGAGTTGGAGTTCCAGCTCAGCCAGTATGGAGAGACATGACACTAAACATCTCAAGCATTGAGAAACCAGAAAGGCCTTTCTTTAGGAGTAAAGACCACACTATGCAGAGAGAAAGATGCCATACATTCAAAAACAAAATAAAAGCATTCAAAGAATAAAATCAAGATCTACAGGGAAAAAACATATTTTAGCTGCCTGCCAGAACAAAATTCCAAATCATTTAAAGGAAGCTAACATAATTAGGAACACCTTTAATTATCATCTGAATGTCCAATATACTATAAAAGTTAGATCTGAGAAGCAGAAAAGTATAACCTATAATCAAGAAAAAAGTAGTCAATATAAATAAATACTGAAATGACATAACTATTGAAATTAGCATGCAAGAACTTAATATTTTTCAAGGACTTAAATAAAAGAATAAATATGAGTAAACAATGAGAAAACTTTGCAGAGAAATGAAAACTATAAGAAGGACCCAATGAGAATTTCAGAATTGAAAGTAAAATACCTGAAATGAAGAATATTCTTGATGGGCTGAAGAGTACATTGGAATCAGAGAAGGAAGGATTCACATATCTGAAGACAATTAACACAAATTACATAATCTGAAGAATGGAAAGAAAAAATATTTCAAAATACTGCAGAGAGCTGAAGTGATCTGTGGGATAATTCCAAGTAGGTTCCCATATAATTACAGTACCAGAGGGAGAGGAAAAAAAGAACAGAGAGGAAAAATATTTTGAATTAATAATGGTCAAATATTTCCCAAATTTGGTGGAAGATGTCAACTTACAGATCCAAGAACCTTAGCAAACCTTTTTTTTTATTTTAATTTTTTTTATTATACTTTAAGTTCTAGGGTACATGTGCACAACGTGCAGGTTTGTTACATATGTATACATGTGCCATGTTGGTGTGCTGCACCCATTAACTTGTCATTTACATTAGGTATATCTCCTAATGCTAACCCTCCCCACTCCCCCAACCCCACAACAGGCCCCGGTGTGTGATGTTCCCCTTGCTGTGTCCAAGTGTTCTCATTAGCAAATCTTAATCAGGGTTAATACAAGAAAAATTATACCTAAGCACATTTTAGTAAGACATTGCCTCTGTGCTTTGAAAGCTTATCCTCTCTTGGGAGAGAGAGGGGGATACAAATAAATAAGATAAGGTAGGAAGTCCTAGAGATGTTTACACAGTGTTGAGGAGCCCAAGGGCACAAGAAACAGTGAAGAGGCAACAGGGGGAGTTTATTTAAATTGTTTTTGAAGACCCGATTGAGAGGAAGAAACAGGTGATTTCATGAAGTAAATTTTTTTTCAAGTTATAAAACTTGAAGTTATCTCTTTTATAGGATTTTAGCAGAAAGTCATGGAAGTAGATATAATTTTTGTTTCTGAATTCTTATGTAAATGTATATTTATTAATATATATAGTTTTAATATATGCATGTGTATAAATATAAGCACATGTACACATATTTACATATATATAACATATATAATTGTTGTAATTTATCCGACTGCCATCTATTGAGGTGTCAGGTGGTGTATATATATTTTCTTAAGTAATTGGCATGGAAAACTCTAAAGTAACATCAATATGAACCTCTTATAGAGGGGAAAAGATTTACTGAATATATTAGTCTGTTCTCACACTGCTAATAAAGACATCCCCGAGACTGGGTAATTTATAAAGGAGAGAGGTTTAATTGTCTCACAGTTCTGCATGCCTGGGGAGGCCTTGGGAAACTTACAGTTGTGGCAGAAGGGGAAACAAACATCCTTCTTCACATGGCATCAGCAAGAAGTGCCAAACAAAAGGGGGAAGAGCTCCTTATAAAATCGTCAGATCTCCTGAGAACTCATTCACTTTCATGAGAACAGCAGCATGCAGGTAACTGGCCCTGTATTATTCAATTACCTTCCACTGGCTCCTTCCCATGACACGTGGGGATTATGGGAACTACAAATCAAGATGAGATTTGGGTGGAGACACAGCCAAACCATATCATTGAGTGTAGTACACCCTTTATTAAGAAGCAGAAACGTAATTATTATCCTGGATTATCTGACTCCAAAGTTCATACTCTTTCCTCTATATCAGCCTCTCTTTCTATCACTAGTCACATAACTATAGACAAGTTGCTTTATTTACTTTAGCCTTAGTTTCACCAAATATAGAATAAGGATAGTAAAAAGTTTTCTAAGTTGGTCTCTGAACTAAATAAAAAGTTAGTAAAATGCTTCTAGCATAGGGCATGACACTTCCAGGAAGATCAATTAATTATACATTCACTTCTATTCCCTCTCACTTCCAATTTCCCAACTGGAATATGTGCCCTGTAGGGTAGAGAAAGTACCTTATTCTTTCCTGTAGTTCCTCTGCCCATCACAGAGCCTGGCTTATAAAGTTGCCTAAATATGTTTGATGAAGGCAGACAAGTCTATACTGATTGGAGTTAAACAATGTAAGACCAACTCATTATGATTCTACTCTAGCCTTGTTGACACTGATTATCAGAATGTCTGAAATTAAGACTATTCGGAGGACTAACATATTGATAGTATATATAGTTCCTTAAGGAGAAGTCTTCAATAATTTGCATGGATTTACATCAATATTTTGTCAATAAAGGATTTGTTCTGTGTCATACTACAAAATACGAGCAACAAAAAGAATTGTTTTTTATATATAATTCATCTGCTTTACAAACAGTCTCTTTTCCGAGAAAATTATTGTTTCCAAAATTTGATCTGAATTTGTAAGTGTATGGGGTCTTGATTTTACATTGGCTTATGCATGCATATTATTTTTCTTGTAATTAGTAGTTTTTTTTAAATTTTTTTTTTTGAGACGGAGTCTCGTAGTCTTGCTGTATTGCCCAGGCTGGAGTGCAGCAGCACGATCTCGGTTCACTGCAAGCTCCGCCTCCCGGGTTCATGCCATTCTACTGCCTCAGCCTCCCGTGTAGCTGGGACGACAGGCGCCTGCCACCACGCCCGGCTAATTTTTTGTATTTTTAGTAGAGATGGGGTTTCACTGTGTTAGCCAGGATGGTCTCGATCTCCTGATCTCATGATCTGCCCACCTCAGCCTCCCAAAGTGCTGGGATTACAGGCGTGAGCCACCACGCCCAGCCGTAAATTTCTCTAAATATGTGGATTCCAGTGTTATACTTATGGAAGTAGGACAGCAACAGAAGAAATGAAAGGAGAAAAGAATGCAGAATCAATTAAACAGAAGGTGTTATGTTAGTCCATATACCAACCAGAAACTGTGTGTGCGTGTGTGTGTGTGTGTGTGAGCAAAGACATAGTAAGACAGTCAAAGTCAAAGATCTTCTGTAGAAGACCACAGTAGTCTAATGAACAAACTATGAAATGTGAATAATACATAGGAATAGAACAATCTGGCCTGTTCATCTCTTGTGCAATTGTGAATTATTTATATAAATATACATACACTGATGAATATATGTGAGTATAAACATATAAAATGTGTGTCATTGTGCGTATATCTGTGTATACATGATTTACAGTATATACATACAACATATATACATATACACGTTTGTGTATAAACATATATACTGTATATTTTTATATACCTGCATATATAAATGTACATATATATACCCACATATACACATATATGTAGATACTGTAAATCCTATATGTACACAAAAACACACATATATTTTATATGTTTATAAATTTTGTTTTGATTTATTTGTTTACATAAAAGTATTTGTTATATTGTGAAATGCTAAACATATATAGGGAATGATTTTAGTAGTAATCACTATTATCATAACAGTTCATATTTATCAAGGACCTATTAAGCCAGACATTTTAAATTTTAATCCTCATGACACAACTAAGAAATAAATCTTATTATTCTCTCTCTTTTACAAAAAGATATGCTAAAGCATCATCACTATCATTACAGTAAAAATGACATTCACGAATATAGGCAACATTTATTAAGTCCAAACTGTTTACCAGCACTTAAAAAATTTTTTTATATAGATTAGTTCATTTAATCTTCATAATAATCTTACAATGTACAACCTATCATTATTCCTGTTTTGTAGATGATAAATAGTAGAACAGAGAGGTTTTGTTTCTTAACTTTTATTTTAGATACAGGGAGTACATGTGCAGTTTTGTTACATGGGAATATTCCGTGATACTGAGGACTGGAGTAAGGATCCCATCACCTAGGTAGTGAGTATAGTACCCAATAGGTAACTTTTAGCCCATGCCCCTCCACCCCAAGTAGTCCACAGTGTCTATTATTCCCATATTTATGTCCTTGTGTGCTTAATGTTTAGCTCCTACTTATAAGTGAGAAAATTCAGTATTTTATTTTCTATTTCCGCATTCATTTGCTTAGGATTATGGTCTCCAGCTCCATCCATGTTGCTGCAAATAATGTGATTTCATTTTTTATTGCTGTGTAGTATTCCATGGTATATACATACCTATTTTATTCATCCTATCTACCATCAATGGGTACTTGGGTTGATTCCATGTATTTACTATTGTGAATAGTGAAGCAATGAACATACAAGTGCATGTGTCTCTTTAGTAGACTGATCTATTTTCTTTGGGGTGTTTACCCAGTAATGAGATTGCTGGGTTAAATGGTAGTTCGAACAGAGAGTTTAAGTAACTTGTTCAAGGTCACATAGCTAATAAGTGGAAGGGCCAGGGAGAGAGAGAATCCGGAATGTTCCCAAGTTATATAGTTAAGTTATAATGGACCAGAGCCTGCTGTGAGCCTTGGGGCTCTGACCTACTGCATCATAATATCTCCAGTACTAATACATTAATGAGTAACTCATCATCCACAACTGTAAATCATCTATCCATCAGTGATAATGGACATTTCTGTTCCTTGTTTTTTGGTTTTAAAATAATTTAAACAAAATGAGAAAATTACTTATTGAACATCAAGAGTGATAGAATGTGGCTATTATTTTAGTTACTTTCAAGCTGAACTTCTCTCTGCTCTCACAGTTCCTGCATTTTCTCTAATTTTAAAGTGTACATTTCAGTATCCCTCTTTAGACTCAAGACCTCAGTGGCCAAAACCATAACTTATTTCCTTTGTATCATACCCAAAGCCTTTGCATGCTGTTTGGCAAACATTATTTTGTTAATAAATATTCATTAAACTTAACTGAATTTCATATGTAAACCCCTTTAATCCTGTCCAAACAAGCTATAAAACAGCTTTTAACATCCTCATTCACAGTTGTAAAAACCAATAACTGGAGAAGTAATTTGCTCAAGGTTTTAGTTGCTTAGAAATACGTCTGAAGCTTGAACTCTGCAATACTGATTCTTAGTCTAAAGTTTTACTATCAGTTATATGAGAACTTAGTAAGTTCTAATGCAAGCAAAAAGTGCTCAATAAATGTTAGTTGATTTTTGCCTACAGATACCACTTGTAATCAAAATATATTTGAATAGAACAAATAAAATAAAGGTAAAAGATCTAAATTTTCAGATATAACACTTGTTTTACTGTAAGAGGGAAAATGGTCAGGCCACACAAATCGACTTCTTTTTTCAGTGTGTTGCTAAGAAACACAACTAACAACATGATGTGACTAGAATACAGATCATTCTATTGAGTTGTAATAGCTAATTGCATTGGCCCTGCTTTAGAAATGAGCACCTATGGGCTTTTGTTCGCTGTGAAAATGACTGTAGATGTCAAGAAAGCACAGACAGAGACCCCTCTCTACTTGACCTTGGATGTTTACATCATGCCTTTCTGTGTGATTTTCTTTTTGGTGCAAGTGAATTTTCAGCAAAGGACCAATTTTTCTCTCTTCTTTGATCCTTGTCCCTTGAGGTTTCTGTGTCTATGTCTTGCTCTCAGCACAAAAGTGTCTTCCCAGAACCTGACTGCTCCACATAACACTCCACTACAATCCTAAGCTTGCCACCCAATGGATATGACAGCCTTTTTGCCTCTGAGTATATATTCCATCTCAGTGCAGTACCTTCAGTTTTCTGCTCAGCCTGGACTGTTTACTGTGGAGTAAGTTCTTCCTTCCAAAGTATAATAGAAAACCCAAAATTTAGGACAGGAAATACACCTTCATTATGAAAATGATACTCATTCCCAATATTTCAAATATCTTCTCTTTGTTTTCCCCTAATTTATCCTTATTATTGGCTGAACTGTTTTCACGACTTTTCTTCTTTGACCATTCAATTTCCCTGCGACCACCTGGGACCCACCCATTCTCCTACATTTTGGACTTTACAACTTGCTATACAGCAATTTGAATCTCTGTTTCTGGAGTGTCCAGCAGCTGCTGGCCAGCTGCTTCCTCTGAAACATGTCCATAAATGTCCCCTACCCTGCTTCCTTTCCTGGATCTGACCTATTCCTCTGCTTACATTCCTTGGTGCTGTTCGTCTTCAGGCACTCTTTACCAATACTAGGACTGAACACTATACTTCCTTTTCCCCACCTACCATCCATCCTTGGTTTCGCTCCTTATAATTCTGTAACAAAGATATTCCCAGAATTGAACCTGATAATGTTGCAGGCTTACTCAGTTCTTGCTTTTCTGTGTTTTTTTTTCTTTCAATTAGATCACAAATATCAGTTTCCAAAGTGAGTAACTTATCAACTACATTATGTAGATCTTTTTGTATTACATTCTTTACAATATAAAGAATAGAGGGATTGCAAGAACTCCTTGCAATTTGGGAAAATATTCACAGGGATTGAAGGTATTTGAATAGTTTTAAGCTCAAGAAGAATGTAAAGTGCTCATGTGCAGTTAATATTGATTATCAAGACTTTAAGGAGGTGACTGCAAGTATCAAATAGTTATTCAGGTGTTGTAATGGTTAATCCAAGATAAATGTTGTAAAAGGATGCTCATAAAAAAATTATAGATTATTAGCAGTCATCTGCATAATTATTTCTCTTCTCTATATATGTATATATAAATAATATTTTGTCATATTATTCCAAAAAATCCTTTTAGAAAATACAGTTAATTATACATTCTTATATCTACTTCAGACATTCTAATTCATTGTATCATTACATATTTTTTTTGGAACATATATGTGTTCTCTATTTTAATAGCACCTAATAGCTATCCTCATTCCTGAAATTATAGGCTGTTGATTCATTAACAAATATGTTTATACACTTGACTCCCATGTACTGAACACCAACAAGGATAATTATGGAATCGTATTAAAATTACATTACAAATAGACTCTACATAGAAAGAAACTTAAATTATTTAAGAAATTACCATAAATATTGGAGACTATGTTTTAGAAACCACATAAAGTTCCCCAGTGACCTGGCAAGCATACAGCAAAGTTAGCTATCAGGATTCAGAGCAGGACATAAAAACCAACTCTAAGTATTTTAAGTATAAATAAATTTAGTATTAAGAATAAGATGCAAATGGCATCCCTGGAATGAATGGAAGAATGGACTCTACAGGGGCTTCCAGAAATGACTGCCAGAACACTACAGAACTAACTCTCAGGCTGAAACTGGAATTGTTGAGTACAAAACACAGGGTCATAGCTATGATCCAAGGATTAGGACTGCCTCTGTGTCACTGCCACCATTGCCATGGTCCCTGAACATTCACTAAGCAAGTGAATGAACACTGGTGAATGGGGAGGGTTGGCATTGCTTTTGTCAAAACTGCCTCTTGACACTTAGGTAGCTAGAGAGTGGACAATGGAATGCTGTTGCCAAGATCCTCATGTCATCATAACTATGCAAGCCTGTGGATGTGGTCAAAAGAGGAAAATGATTTCCACTTCACTTCTGCCTCCCAAGTGTTTTTAATTGGTGAAACCTAATTTATGTGTAGAACTCTACTTTTTCCCTGTGGACTCTCCCCTGGGTGATCCCCAATCATCAGATCTTTACTTGCTATGTATGGATTGATATCCCCCAAATTGTAATCTCTAGCACATCCCTCTTTCCTCAGCACGAAGGCTATCACACTATCTGACATCTCCATTCTAACTCAACTTGCAAACATACTAAAGCTGGTCATCTTTCATCCTGCACTCCCATGTAGCACTTTTCCCCCTGCCATATTCCATACCTCAGCTAGAAAGCTGATGGAAGTACTGGCCACACAATTGACCAAGCCAGAATCCTCAGGTTCATCTTGGTCCTTTCTCATCTTTTCTTAACACATTCAATTAACCAACAAATCTTGTGGACTCTAACTGCCAAAGACAACTAATATATGTATAATAGCACAATTTAATATTTTTTAAATCTAGAAAGGAACAATTAGGAGCAGGTAATCAACATGAAGAAAATCATTAGAAGGGGAAGGAGTACAGCATGGATATCAGGAATGTTGGACAAGGTGCAAACACGGGACAGAATTGAGATTATAGCAAGCAGTTGATGGAGTTTCAGATGACCCATGCCACAAGATTCAGTAGCCCAGTCATAGGAAAACTAGAGCTCTGGATTAGAAAAGCCCAATATAGCAAGAACAAGGTAATAAGAACAAACACACCTAATAGGACTGGAGAATAAAGAGAGGAAGTCAATCAAGGAGGAGACTTGTGTATTAGTCTGTTTTCATCCTGCTGATAAAGACATACCTGAGTCTGGGTAATTTATAAAGAAAAAGAGGTTTAGTGGACCCACAGTTTCCCATGGCTAGGGAGGCCTCACAATCATGACAGAAGGCAAAAGGGATGTCTTATATGGTGGCAGACAAGAGAGAAATGAGGACCAAGTGAAAGGGGTTCCCCCCTATGAAACCACCAGACCTTGTGAGACTTATTCACTACCATGAGAACAGTATGGGGGAACTGCCCCCATGATTCAATTATCTCCCGCCAGGCCCCTCCCACAACATGTGGGAATTATAAGAGCTACAATTCAAGATGATATTTGGGTGGGGACACCGCCAAACCGTATCAACTTGGTTACCAGACAAATCAGTTCCTAAAAGCCTGGGATTCCAATATCAGATAAATGGGGTCTCAATGGTAAATCACTTCACTTTATTTCTGAAGTCTATCACTTTCTTCTTACCTGGAGATACAACTGACTTCTGGATCTGTAGCAAGGCAGTTTTGATACAAGAAAAGATGAAAGAAATTCAGTGATCTAATTGAATAATACAAGTAGAAATTAAAATGTACTGTTTACTATATTCCAGGCATAGTTCGGTACTTTCTAAATCATTTACCATGATGATATCAATTAAGCTTCATAAAATAGCATAAGTACCATTATTATTTCCATTTTATAGATAAAGAAACTGAGGCTTGCAAAAGTAATTTTCTGAAGCCAAACATCTGGTAAGTAGCGGAGGTAGAATTCAAGGCCTGCAGTCTGGCTCTACAGCCCCTTATTTTACCTGTGATGAAAAAGTGTTTCTTGTTAATATAGCTATGAACATCATTTATGCCTACATTTTGCAGATTGAGAAACAGTCCAAGAGAGATTTAAGCAGTTTGTATTTTGTAGTTTAGACAGTTCTAGAACTCAGATTCTCCAGTCTAGTGCTCATATTTTTACAGCCTTCTTCTGTCTATAAAATCTATTAATGAGGGATTATGCATTACTTCATCTTAAGAGAAAATTAAAAAAAAATCTTAGAATAGTTAACATGCTATCTTTCTTAGACCTAATAGTAGAGACTAAAGTAGCCCTCTTCCAGCTGTGTGATGCTGTGTTTCACAGTAAGTCTGGCTTTTGTCTTTATGAAGACGTAATACTTTATTAGGATCATCCTACGTACACCAGGTCTCAGGCAGAAATAAGATTAGATCCTCAGCCATATGCTGCACTTAAAAGAAAATCTAATTCACAATCTTGTACAGTCTGACAAATATCTCCATTAACAAATCTTAATCATGTGGGTGGAAGAAAGGAGGGTGACCAAAATAAAGTTGCTCAAACATATTTCAGCTATTAAATGCTGCAGTGCTACAAACCAAAGGCTTGAATTGTGCCATTCCATTATCGGTGAAATATAAACTACAAAATATAACATGATGAGACACACAACTCAGTGATACTGTGAAGTTCTTAAGTGTCTGGTTCCACTCTTTCCTTGGCTTAAAAATGTTTTACTGCCAGAATCTTTATCCTACAAGATAAAGCCCCAAGTTACTTCTCCAGGTTCAGCTGCTCTAACCTGTTGGCTATCCCACACTGCTCTCAGTTGTCCCTATTATACTTCTGACCCTTGCTCTTGCCTGCCTCTTGGGATTTGATACATTACTTTGGTTTTCAGCTTTGATCCTTAGGACTCAGGTGTTTAGCACCCTGATGACACAATCCAGCACCACCCTCACTGAGACCTTGGGCCAGCTGCAAGCTAGAAGGCAACAGGACAGCATTTAAAGACCATTGAAAAAGGATTAACAATTCTATAGCCTGCCAAGAGGTTGAAAAATGTTTATAATTTTATGAGAATTTAGAGTTCTTACATATCATTTATGAAAAAAAACTCCGCTCCCAAAGACGCAAGGAAAACAAACTTAGGTCATAACTTAAATGCAAGCCTTCCAGGAGAATATAGACAGGAAAGCAAAGAACTGTATGGAATGAAACTTGCAATGTTGTATGTACACATGTATGCATATATAATGCATTATATACAATCCAAAATTTCAGTGAATAATAGCAGGCTGTCCAGGAATGTGCTATATTAAGCACTATGCATGCTAAGGACTCTGGAAACTGAAAAGACAAATATATGTGGCATCTTGAAATAAATACACAATCTCTAGCTAATTCTGCTTTTACTGTGGAAAGATAACAGCATGAACTAATATCCAACAGTGTCATGAATTTTTGATGACTGAATTGAGATAAAATCAAATGAAATTTTATCATGTACAGTAATTTGAAGCTATTTTGAGTATAAGATTTTGCAGTAATCACAAACATTAATTTGATAAAACATGTAACCAATTAATGTTAGAAAATTAAGGAAATACTGAAATATTAAATTCCCCAATGTAATTAAAAGCTAAAATAAACTACTTGCAAAGTGCCATATGTTTATTATCCCATAGTGTTGAATAAAGTAAAAATCAATTCATTACAATGGGATAAAAGACACATGCCCACTCACTTATATATTTAAATATTTTCATTATTAACATCTTTATTTAAATGGAGTTTTAAAAGACTATATTGTCCAAGAAATGAATTATCTTCCATGGAAATTTAAATATTACTAATTAAGTTTTAAAATGTTGTCATCCTAGGTCTTGAAAGTATTATTTTTAGTACTTATTACCTATTCAAATGCAAACTTACAAAAGTTGGACTAGTCTGAGATTGTCATATAAGTATAAAATCGAGATGATTAGTGTCCACAGTATATTTTAGTTTCATTTCTCATTTTGAAAGCTATTTGTTTTAAAGAAAAATTCTTTCTTGATTAGAGCTCATTACAATTAAAAATACATTTGCATTTAGTACCAGAGAGCCAGGCACAAGAAACATAATTTCCTGTAAAAGCATGTCATTTCCACACAGATATTTTACTTTAGTGAATGGATAATTAACTTCTATTTTAGTGAGAGGGCAAATGTACGTAAACTTAAAATCCTCACATTATGAATACTCAGAAATAATGAATCAAATACAACAAATATTATTTAAATATGTAAGTGAAGGACAGGGAGATCACCAGGTAACACAGGGGATGAAAGAGTTGAAAATCAGCATGACGCTCAATATACATTCATACTGTGTCTGTCTTGTTGGCTGATAGAGGCAAGAGGAGAAGAGGGAAAAATGGATCCCATGCATCAAGAGTTTGGTTTTGGATGGTCATGGAAAGGAGCTGGGGGATGTGAAACTGAGCTGTTCAGGGAAAAAGAAGGCCTAAAAAATAATCTTCCCACTGTCAGGGATGTGGTGAGCAACAATGAAGCTAATAACTTCCTGTCCTTTCACAACCTACCTCTAGAAAATCAAAACCCTGAGACTCTGCATCTATCCCATTTACAGTACCCATATGACTTGAGATCCTCTTCCCTTCAAATACACACACACACACACACACACACACACACACACACACACACACAAGAAAGGGAACATAAAAACTGATTTTGAGCCAGTGGTATCCTTGGCCACTTTGCAAAAGCACAGGAAAAAATATTCTACAGAGATATGACCAGGATGCAGTTCCAAAATGTACTATAGGATATATACAATAAAAGTTTTTTAAAACCTCCTGAAGAAAGGCTCACAATAAAAAATTTTAAGTCATAAGAAAAACAAACAAGCCACAAGTTAGCAGAAACAATAGATAGATTAAATCCCCAACCCTTAAGATAGACTGACAAATATAACTTTTATATAACTAGATAAAAATAACTATATAACAACTATATACTTAAATAGCTATCGATGTATAATTATCTACATAAGATATATAACTATCCATATAGAAGATATATAACTATGTAAGATATATATCTTTATAAAATTTTAAATTAGAATATGAAAATAAAGCACATTACATAAAAAAGAATAGGTCCATTTTTAAAAGGCAAATAGATCTGTTGAAAAGGAAAATGTAGGCACTGACATTTAAAACTAAATCAACAAATTAGAGCATATTAGACACAGCTGAAAAGAAATAGATGAAAGGAAAATATGTTAGTAAGATTAATAGACAATGATAGAAGAAAAGGCTTCAATATTCATCTAAAAGGAATACCAAGAGAGAGAACAGAGAGAATGGTGAAGAGACCATATTCAAAGTGATAAATGGTTCAAATTTTCTCCAAACCCATGAGGTTTGTGAAACTTCACATTCAAGAAGCTCAAAAAGTCTTAAGAATCATAAATAACATTTTGAAAAATAAAGACACAGTAAATATAAATCCCCAATGGCGGCACATCAAAATACACTGAAGATAAAGAAAATGCATTAAGAAACCACAAAGAAAATAGGGAGCACCTACAGAGGAACCAAAATTAGAGTGAAATGAGAGCACAACTTTTCCATAGAAGAAAAAAGACAGACAAAATATTTTCAAAAAGAAAATATTATTCAAGAATTAGAGAAGATAATTATATTTCAGGAAAATATTTCCTGCTTATTGACAGAATGACAGAAAAGTAAGAGATATAATTAAGAAAGAAAATGTGTAAGGTTTTTTGTTTATGTGTTTCTTGTGCTTGGGATTTATTTGTTTTGTTTTGTTTTGTTTTGGTCTGTCTTTGGTCTGTCTCTTTGCAGCTCTCCTCTCAGGTACTCTGTCCTGTGAATTTCATCTGACTGAGTCTCCTTAAACATTAGGCTTTCCATGGATCACTCTCCCCATGCTGGTGCCTGGAAATTCAAGATATTTTTCTTTTTTTAATCTATGTATTCATAGTTTTCATCCTGTTTAAGTTTAGCCATTATTTCTTCAAAATCTTTTATTCTCACTCCCTTTTTTAGGGAGTCCAATGTTGCATATCTTAGACTTTGTAAAGTTGTCACAGTTTTGGGGGTGTTTTGTTTGCTTTGCTTTGCTTTATTTTCTAATCCTTTTTTTCTCTTTGTGTTTACTTTTGGATCATTTCCATTGCTATGTCTTCAAATCACTAACCTTCTCTTCAACGTCTTGCCATTCGTCCCTTCCAATGTACGTCTCATCTTATACCTTGTAGTTTCTGTCTCTATAAGTTTGATTTGAATCTTTCTCATATCTCATATTTCTACTTAACTTTTTGAACATCTGGAATACAGTTGTAATAACTTTTAGTGTCCTTATCTGGTAATTCTAACATCTGGATCAATTTATGATCTGTTTTGATTGATTGATTTTTCTCCTCATTTGGGTCTTATTTTCCTGTTTCCATGTATGCCTTCTTGATCTTTGTTCTGGAATGTAGTTGTTTAGAAACAGTTTGATTCTTTTAGGTCTTGCTTTTAAGATTTGTTAAGCAGCACAAGAGCATACTGAATCTGGAGGAAAATATTTGTAACTACCGAAGCAATATCCTACCAAATGTTTCATAAATCATGAAGTTATTCAGTCTGGCTACTGGACACAGGTACCATTCTTAACCCTCTATGAGTGCTGGGCATTATTATCTCTAATCATTTCAGCTTTATTCTTTCCCAGGTCTTGGGAACTTTCCTCACATGCATGTGCTGATATAAACTCCGTTGAATACTAAAAGGAAGCTTCTGCAGATCTCTGGTCTGTCTCTGTGCAGCTCTCCTCTCAGGTACTCTGTTCCATGAATTTCATCTGTCTGGGTCTCCTCAAACACTGGGCTCTCCACGAATCCCTCTCCCTGTGCTGTTGCCTGGAAACTCTTTCATGGTAGTAAGTTCAAGCAATAGGGCTCACCTTGTTTGTTTTTTAGGGATGACTACTCTTCATTATCTGATAGCTGATGCCTTGAAAATCATTGTTTTATATGTGTTGCCAGGTTTCTTTTTTTTTTTATTGCTTCAGGCTGGAGGGTGAATCCAGTCCCACCTACTCCATCTTGCTCAAAAGTGGACACTTCTTCAGAATAAAATTGTAAAATGTAATGTATGGATTTCTTTTTACCTGTTTGTGTAGCTAAGGAGGAAATAATTTCAGGTGGATCATTTGGTTAGTTGTATTTCTTTTTCTTTCATGAGTAGAATAATTCTATTTGTGAGCCATCCTTGGATAAACTGCACATGAGAAAATTTTGCTTTATTACTGTCTCCAACATCTTCTTTCCCTAGTGCCTCTCTCCCTTGCAAGAAGTCAGTGCCTCCATGCCCCTGTGGGGTGAATTAGGGATGCTGTTACAAAGACCACCATCCTCAATTTCATATCCTTAACAATCTCCCCCAAACTCTCCACCATTGACCTATTTTAGCTCTTTTTGTTTCAAGTCCCTACTTTAAGTTAGGAAACTGAAAGTAAATCTATGTTGATGGGTTAATGTAAAACCGTCTTTTGTAATTGAAACATTCTGAAGAGCCTGAATTCACAAAAATGACAAACTCTGAGAAGAAAATTTTGGATGTGGCAGCGGGCTACCAGAAGGGATATATTAGTCAGGTTACAGTAGGTGAAACTATTTTGCAGATCCAAGGGCCAGAACCACTTATGATTCTCACCTTATGGTTTATCAAACTAAACCCTTTATTATCATATTCTGCCTTTCTGATTTCTAAAATGTAACATATTACTTTATTTTCTAATTAGCTCTTATGTATTCAGGACATATTCCAGATACTCATTTTACCTCTCCTGTGACCTATGAATATATGATACAAATAAGAATTTTTGAAATTTCACACGTATATAAGAATTGTGCATTAAATGAATCTATCAACCTAAGTTTACTTTGAGAACTTCTTTTATGAACTTTTTATTCATAAATGTCTAATTCTCTATGAAGCAGAAAATTAATAGAATTCAAAATAGTTTTCTTTTCCCTTGAATGAAACAATATAACTCAAATGCTTAAATAATCAAATATCCATTATTTCTGATAAACATATGGCTTTGCATTAAATTACAGATATAAACAAAAATTTTATGAAATTATGATGCAAAACATGGTAACTATGTCAGTGATTTCTTGATAAAATCACAGAGCTGGAGGGTGCATTTAGAGGTCATCCAAGGTAGCCAGTGGTCTTCAGATACCAAGCGCCTACATTAGTACTGAAGATTAACTCTAAGAAAACTTTATTATATTCTGTGCAAGTATATTTCAAAATTCATGTTTCGTTACAGGTGTATAGGCCTTCTAGTAATTAGAATAATTTGGACAGAAAGTTGAAATCTGTTACATTATTATTAGGAAGATAAATTACAAATAAACAATTAGTAAATGTTTAGTTTTCTAAGGTCTGTGGTTATCAAGACCTATAAGTGGTTTAGTGGGAATAACAAGAGGTTTCAATTCTGTTCTAGCTCTGTCACTTACTTTGTCAACTTGTCAAATCACTTAACTTCCATGAGAATAATTGTGCACTATTTTAAAGTATAGATAACAGGTACCTTGCAGGAGTTTTATAAGATTCAGAGTTTCTAGGTATTCAGTTCTCAATAAATGGGATTGTTACTATTGCTATTGGGAAAAGACTGTGCCCTTTGATAGGTAACCTTCTCTCTATTATCTAGAAAACAAGCCATCAAACTGATGCCACAGGAAGGAAAAAAAATCCCTTTATTCTTGGCTTTGCCCAGTCCTGAAACACCAATAATTAGCTTTTTTTTTCCTTTAGAAAGCCATGAAGGGGCTAAGAAGCTAGGAATAGTACTGAGCTACAATGAGTACAGAGAAAGGCCTATACTCTTTCAAGTCTGTATCACAGGAAACATTGTGACCTCACATTCTAAGTCTTGAGAGCACACACAAGCCCAAGGATTTAAAAAAAGGAGAGAGAAAGAGATTCTGCTCAAATTCAGGGAATAACTAAATAAATTAACTAGTAATGGTTAAAAATTAATATTTATCGAGAATGTTTCAACTCTATCCAGATGATTCTCTTTCAATATTTAATCAGCATGTGTGTTTCCCCTGGCATGGCCTTCCTTGGTAAATACGGGAGAAGGAGCTTAGTGTCCTGAGTCATCCACCTGTGCTCCACTGCTGCACAGAATGCTTCACCAGACTCACTTTGCTGTCAGTCACCACATCAAACGTCGGGACTGCGGTGCCTCAAGAACAGCTGTTTCTGTCACATTGACTTCAACAGAGAGGCCAATGTGAGTCATGTTATATCTGTTCATAGCCCAGTTGTAATATTTGCTACCATTCTACTCCCCAAAACTATAAAAGTAATAAATTGAACTGAAGATCTGGCAATGCAGAGAGGCTTTATAAGCAGTAACATTGATGTGTTAAAAATGAGAATTTGACTTCTTTTTTTTTTTGAGACGGAGTCTCGCTCTGTCGCCCAGGCTGGAGTGCAGTGGCCGGATCTCAGCTCACTGCAAGCTCCGCCTCCGGGTTTACGCCATTCTCCTGCCTCAGCCTCCCAAGTAGCTGGGACTACAGGCGCCCGCCACCTCACCCGGCTGGTTTTTTGTATTTTTTTTAGTAGAGACGGGGTTTCACTGTGTTAGCCAGGATGGTCTCGATCTGCTGACCTCGTGATCCGCCCGTCTCGGCCTCCCAAAGTGCTGGGATTACAGGCTTGAGCCACCGCGCCCGGCCAAGAATTTGACATTCTTATAACTAGTATCTTGTACATCCCACTGAGAGGAGTATTTTACTGGCTTTTCTCTAAAGGGTGAGGCCTTCTACCAAGTTGCCTCATCTATTCTCTTATCCCTTATTTCTGTCCCCATCATCTCTCTATTTCACTCTCTGACCCCCAAATTCATGGTTATTTATTGTAAAAAGTAGTTTAGCTACCATCTTCTTGCACAATCCTCTTATAAGCCATGCTCTTGGACCAACTTCTCTTTTCACTACCCTTTCACTTCCTTCAACCAATATTCCCAGTTACCAACTAGGTAACTTCCTAATCAAGGGGACTTTCGTGTTGACATGAATGATCCTTCACAGTTCAATGACCAACTCACACTCCAACAGCCCATGTCAGCAATGACTCTCAAGACCACGACTTGCCATCATCCCTCAATATTCCTGTAATGAATATTTAAAGTCATCTGTGATAACCACTGATCTGTAACCCAACATGATTTCAAGGACATCATAGGATTTAATTTTATTTGCTGTGAAAGGAATTTGACAGAGGCATAGGGATAACCTCTGATTTTAGCAACAATCATTTTGAAAATTATCAATGAAGAAAAGATATTACAGCCAAGCAGTGGATTCCTTTGTTCTATTTAAATTACAGTATCAGAATACACACTTTATTTGCCACTTTTGAAAAAAATTCAATGATTCTGTGAGGTTTTTGTTTGCTTACTACGTGTCAGGCACTATCCTGAGCATTTTATATACCAAAAAAGGACTAACAGCTCTTTCTTTGGCCTCCTCTCTGGAAATGCCTGAAGACTAGACCTTTGATTTGCAGCAGCAACTGAAGAATAGATATTTACCTATATTGATGCAAAAGAAATGAGAGTTCCATGGAAACGATTAAGCGTGTGTAACTCATTGTCAAGCTTGTTTGGCGAGTAATTGGGAACTAATGAAATGGAGCTGCCCTGAAGAAATGGGGCTAATCACATAAACCTGATTAGATGTGATTACTCAGTCACATACACACGGCTTGATATAAAAACTGAAGGGAGGATCTCAGAGCTGATGGTTTTCCTGAGCTGAAGTTGTATTCAATCAACTTTATTCCTTGTGGCCACACACACACCCAGGATGCAGAATGACTGGGACATCCAAGGCTGTGTCTGAGAATCATGAGACCTCTGTTGTGTTGTCGTTGTGCATGCTATGACACTGGTCCTATGCATTTTCTTCAAGGCAAGTACAATTGGTGCTTGATGAAGTCTACTGTGAATCTCAAGTCTGACTGTCGATCAAATCAAGTTAAGACACAGTAGAGTGTCACACATTCATTTTTCATACAACACTCCTATGCAGTTTAAAATAATTATTACCAGTTTGCAGGTAAGAAAACATAGAATTTAAGTAAAATGATTGAAACACACATAGCTTATAATTGAAATAAACTATCCTTTCTTGAGTATTTTGAAACTGGTATTTTCTAATATAACTTTTGGTATTTAAAATAGCGAATATTTACTTAATACTTTTGTCTATATACAGCTACTTCTGTTAGTAGCTCTGTGACTTAAAATTTATTGTTTGAATAACTAAATTATTTTTAAAATAAAGTTAATTTAAAATAAATAATATCCTGTTTTAGGTTTATTGAAGATTTTTTGCCTACTTATAGAAAATGTAGAACCTATAACAAGATTAAAGAAAAATATTGCAATCCCTTGTAATTTCGATGTCCAGTGATAATTGCTATTCAATTTCTAGAAACTGTGGTATATCTAGATAGATAGATAGACAGACAGATAGATAGACAGATGATGGAATACTACTCAGCCAAAAAAAAAAAAATAAAAATAAAAAGGAACACATTAATGGCATTTGCAGCAACCTGGATTAGATTGGAGACTATTATTCTAAGTGAAGTAACTCGGGAATGAAAAACCAAATATTGTATGTTCTCACTCATAAGTGGGAGATAAACTATGAGCATTCAAAGGCATAAGAATGACACAATGGACTTTGGGGACTCAAGGGGAAAAGGGTGGGAATGGGGTGAGGGATAAAAGACTACAAATTGAGTTCAGTGTATACTGCTGAGGTGATGGGTGCACCAAAATCTCACAAATCACTACTAAAGAACTTACTCGTGTAACCAAATACCATCTGTTCCCCAGAAAAAACATAGGAAAAAAAAAGAAAAAAAAATTCTAAAATGTTTCCCTCCAGCATTTTTCTTTGTTTTTTTCCAAGCATATTTTTTACATGACAAATTGCATATTATAGATTACATAAGATTTGATATCCTGATGTGTTTATTTTTATTTCATTTTATTTATTTATCTGTTTTGCTTAACCTTTATGGAAAACAAAATGACCTTTTGAGCAAGTGTTGAGATTCTTTCCCCTTCCTTGCCCACAGGAGTACATTTGGCTCTGTTTGTTCATCTTCCATACACCATTTAAAATATGTCTTCACTAACTTTATTCCTGGGCTCTTTGTGATGCAGAATCAAGATAACTAGAAAGAAAATAAACAAATTTGGGAGCCTAGGAGAGGGGATGCTAATAAAGAAAGAAGTGAGAGATTTAATTTCTGAGAGAAGAAAAAGAACCTATGAGAATTTCAAGAGAAGGGTCCAACCTTTTCAGAGGTTAGACCTTACGAAGTAGTGAGAGACATTGAGAACATAACAATGGAGAAATAATATTTTTCCAAGATATTGAGAACATAAAATGGAGAAAGAATATTTCTCTGTGCCTTATATTCTGATTGTATATGTGTGTATATGTGTGTCTTTCTTAAGAGACTGCAGGAAGTATTTAAATTGCTTTAATTTACTTTTGATTACTGGATTATGTTTATTTCTTTGATCTCAAAGCAACACAATTTATGTTTCAAACATTTTATTAGTATAAACTTGCAAATTTGATTAATAACATTAAGGTTATTTCAAATTTTTCATTATTATACATAACATAGGGCTTCCTTTACCTGCTATTTTTTGCTCTCATTTTTCAACTATTTCTCCTAGAAGGGTTACTGGACCAATGAGTAGGAACATTCATATTTAAGCCTTGAATCCATAGTGTAAAATCATTTTATAGAACTTCTCTCTAGATTTTTTGTGTTCTCTCTTCTTATTCTAATAAGTAGTCCAGAGGATGGACTTGATAGTTACTGAATTTATAAGTAAGGACCCAATTCTTTATCTTCTAACTGGGTCTCCCCTTTGAACTTTGGAAGGATATATCCAACTACCTGCTGGATATATTCACTTGAATGTACCTCAGATATTTCAAAATAAAGAGATTTAAATTGTAACAATTCATCCTACATTTTCCGTGCATTACTATTTTAGATAATGCCACACTGTTATTCAAGATACATAAACTAGGGGCCTGGAAGTCATCCTTCACTATCCTCCCTTTTGCTCTCACCCATTTCTCATTAAACAATAAGTTAATGTTCCCCTGAAGTATCTAAGCCCACTCTGCTTCGCCCTTACCAGGAACACACTGTTTGAGGTCTCCATCATTTCATGCTAGGTCTCTTTAACTACAGCCTTGCTTACCCTTCTTTATTCCTTTCTCATTCTGGTCAAGTCTGAGCACGCCAGGGTTTCTACTTAAAGTCCTTCAGTGGCTTTCAAACCCCCTTCATGGCACTTCCCAACATGTGAAGAGTAGGCTAAAGGGTGCCAGAGCTGCAAAAGCCACAAGTGATCACCTCTGGTTGTCAACAGTCTTGACTACATGAGCAAGTATGGTGCGCAGATATTATCCTCTCTCTACAGGCCACAACATTTGGGAACCTCTGACTACAAGAAAACTCTAGTATAAGATAATTAATTATAGCATATAAAGCCTTTAATTATGTGGACACTGCCAATACACCCTCATCTCACATCACTTCCCACTGTTTCATTTTTCTATTAAGTCCCAAATCCACTGTGCCCTTGATTGCTTCTTGCCTTTTTCCCACTTCTGCTCTTTCCACTTTTTCCCTCACACCAGTCTTTGCCACACTTTAAGAATCAATCATCTACCAACTTTCCTTTTGTTAACTTACGGATTAGTGTCTCTTAAAACCTAGCCTGTAAATGACATGCATCACAATTACATAAGACTTATTTTTAAATTGATTTTTTGGTACAACGCAGGAACAATGAACTCACAGCATCAGGAGTTGGAGCACAGAAACCCATCACTTAAATGACCGCCCCCCCGATGTGTTTATTTTATGCATTAAATTTTTTAATCCAATGTCATATATACAATCTCACTGACCAATGTACTTTACAAAATATGATTATATATGTCAGGAAACAACAAAAGCATAGTGAATTAAATAAATGTTTGAGTCTTAATAAATATGAGTTTACCAGCCATGAACAATTAACAGTGAAATATCCACTAGGAAAAGGACATAATAAAAATTATCCTTCTTTAAAAAAATAGTTATATTGATGGCAAGGACTACAACTGACCCTAAGAACTAATAAAATATATTTTTGTGACAATCTATAATCTAAGCAATTCCAGTATGAATTACTACCTTTTAGAGTTTTAAAAAAAATGCCTTAAAGAAATGTACTTCATAGAATACATGTTTGGTATGATATCTGGATTTTTTAAAGCCAGTTTATTCCCAAAGCTCATGGCTCTCTGAAATTCTATCATCAGTCACACAACAAATTCCCTTTGAGGGTATATAGTATGTTGATATTTGAAATTATACCTGCAGCACATGTAGCTGGTGATGAATACATGCTAAATTATCTTTAAAACCTGTATTTCTTATTGTTTGAGAAATAGATTATTATTCACAGATGGAACCTACTTACAAGCTTGATTGACGATCTTTTCACTGCATCTCTCTCCCTTATGTTTTTCTGATTTACGATTAACAATTATATTTACATTAATGCTTCCCTTTATAAAGCCAAAAGTCTGGATGCAGAGTTTCCATGCTGTATCTATAGAAGGCTATTTAATTCAGAAGGACCAAAAGTTTTAAATTGTCCATGGTCTTATGAATAATGACATTGATTTTTTCAAATTCTGACCTTGTGATATGGTTCTGTGAAAACTACTCACATTAAAAAATAATTTAAGCATCTAAATCAACAATTCAGTGGCTTTACTTGTGCACTCCAAGCCTTAGATATCTGCAAAATAGAAATAATAAAATTTTCATCACAAGGTTTGAATTAAATGAGATAAACTTGTAAAAACATTCAGCTTAATGTCTGACATAGAGAAACGGGGTAACAGAGATTAGTTGTATCTGGTAGGCAAGGAAAGCATGAATCATAGACTACTCTAATTTAAAAAAAAACTTTTAGAGATGTATTATCTCCAAAAACAAAGAATATGAGAATAAAAGGGTAGGGAGCAGTAGGCTGCTTTCACTATTGACATTGAGTCCCTCTATATAGACACAATTGCATATTTCCCAGCCTACAGAAAAAACTACGTTTATGCAAACTTTGCCTTAGTTCTAGAGCTATTCTGAACTTCAAGCAGTTCATATAGCTAGCCTGCTAGCTGAAGCAGCTGAGCAGAAAGAATTAAACAGCACATATATTTCCTGATTTCAGTTGCTCCACAGAGGGGTTGTTAAAAAAAAAAAAAAAAGCCAGAAAACAAACAACAAAAAAATTTGATATAATGAGGTTAGTGAAGAGAAAGCAATTTATATTTACATCTATAATTGAGTTTATAATTACAGAAAGTAATGCTTTAATTATTTTATGATTACTTTAGGATAAATTGTAGAAATACAGTCAATACTATAATGGGTAGGCTGTGAAGGCTTCTTTTAAGGGTCCTAGTCTGTGAAAGTATTAAATAGCTCCTTGCAATATTGTGTTTGATGTAATTTTCAGGCACTGATACATAAAATGTAAAGCTTTACATTTCATTTTTCCTCTCTTTCCTTACCCAACCTCTGGTATAGGTGCTAACGATAAGTGAAATGAGGTTAGAGAGAAATAGGAATTCCTAATCTACAAACTGTGTATGCTGTTTGCCAAATCTAAGTTGACCTTAACCTCAAAATATAACTACTTTCATTAGGGCTAATCATTTCGAAGCAAGCTTGATTATATTTTCTTTCAGAAAACATTTCTTCATAGATAAGACAGTTTTATTTTTCAGAATAAAATTTCTACCTCTATCTACATGTGAAAATAGTAGCCAGATCCATGCACAGACCTCTGACATCATTTAAAAAAGTATGATGATTTTCTTAGGCAAAAATGTCTGTACAGTCTTTACACATATGCCCACCCCACTAGAGTGTACATGCTTGGAGAACAGTGGACCTTGCTCATTTTAGCTGATATATAGTCGCTGAAATAATATTTTTGTCAAGTCTTTTAAATTTCTAATATTTATTTTAATGGTTATTTAAAGAAATTTGTTTATAAATTGATCCCTGGAAGCTGGAAAGAAGAAAAAAGATGGAGTAGAAAACATTATTTGTTCCAAATATTTTATGCCTGAATATGGACTTTAGTCCATTGATGTCAAGCTTAGCCACATGACCTGCTTTTGTTAATGAAAGGTGAGCCAAACTGAGGTATATCAAAGCTAAGCTGAAGCTTTTAAGAGCTATTGTATACTTCCTCCATTACCCTTTTCCCTCTGCCATTAAAACAGCATCTCTAAAGGGGATTGCCCCTTCAGATTGTGTCCTAAAATGAATGTCTTAATCTATTTAGGCTGCCAAAACAAACTATCATAGACTAAGTGGCTTTATAAACAAGAGAATTTTTGTTGTTGTTCTTGTTTTGGAGGCTGGAAAGTCCTAGGTCAAAGCACCAGCAGATATGGGGTCTGTCCAGGGCCAACTTTCTGGTTCATAGGTAGAGGGCCATCTTCTCAATGTGTCCGCACATGGTGGAAGGAGTAAGGAATTTATTGGACATCTCTTTTACAAGGGCACTAATCCCATGTGTGAGGCCTCCACCCTTGTGACCTAATCACCTACCAAAGGCCCCACCCCCTAATACCACCACTTTGGAGATTAGGGCTTCAATATATATATTCATTTGAGGAGACAGAACAAACATTCACTATAGCAATTAAGCATACAAATGAGGCAGAGCTGAAGCCAACTTGCACACAATATATGGTGGGAACAAGATATGCACCTTGTTGTTTTAACACTAAGACTTTGGGTTTGTTTTTTGTTGCAATATAACCTAGTGGAAGCTGGATCATGTAGAGTGAGGTCACTAAAAACACTCTGCTCATCAATGTCTACTATTCAATTACTTAGAATAATCATGAAATCATAAAATGTAGGTCTTGAAAAAATGTGGTAATTAGATAATATAACCCCCTCACTTTACAAGTGAGAAATTAGAGACCTAGAAAGTTTAAATGATGCATTTATAGATACACAACTAATTGTGGGCCAGAGCCAGAATCTGGATTCACTGACACTACTCATTTAAAAATTAATGCTGAATATAAATATTTATTCTTCAGCTATATTAAAAGAATAATGGATAAGGAAAATTAAAGACAGAAACACAATAATAATAATGCATCACCTGTGTGAAAAAGTTATTGCGGCAAACCCGCAACTGATTATTTCAATGGTGTTGCTTAATTTGTTGAGGTAATTTCATTTTCTCTCCTTGTATTCAAAACTACAAATTTGAGACCATCTGACCAGACATAATTACTTGTTGTATAGAGCTGGTCTCTGTGCAAAGCAAACTGAATTGTGTTGAGATTGAACCATAAACTCAGCCTCATTAGCACTCTGCTCTCACTAATTTGCCTAAAGTAAAATAAGTATTTTAAGGTTCCAAGAATTCTGAATGTAGAGAAAAGAGTCATCCATCTGGGAATTATCAGGACAATTACGTGGAGAACTAAAAGGACTACACAATGAGGTTAATCTAGGTTACATATCAGTCATTCCTGCCTTGGCAGATTTTAGTCACAAGAGTGGGATAGTGGTTGAAATTATAAACATTTCACTTTGAAAAAATTTTAAAGGTAGAATGAAAACTTTTATTATTTAGGACTAACTTTTTTTTAAAAAAAAATAAATCCTCCCAAACCCTGATTTGTAGTGTTTGCCAAATTCCGTGATGAAATTACTTCCACTGTGGCTGATTTTAAGCCACCAACGCAATAATAACTGGCCTTTTAAATTCCTCAGTGTTTATCTTTTGGAATAAATAAGCTGATGTGAGCTTGTGGGAGGTTTAGAATCTGATAAACTTGGTTTAAATCTCAGTTGTATCCCCTTGTAGCTGTGTTTTTAGTATGTACCCTAGGCTGTCATTTGCTTAAGGTGTCCTAATGGGCTTAATAGCTACTATGTAGTATGATTGTAAGAATGAGAGATACTTATAGTAAAACCCCTGACACCTTTCCTAATTTGCCCTGTTTTACTCAATCCACTTCAGTTATGTTGGACAGTTTACAGTATCTCAAACACTATAGGCACACTCCTGCTTCAGGGTCTTTGCACTTGCTATTTTCTTTGTCAAAATATTATTCACTGTGATATCCTCACGGTCCAGCTGCTCTCTGCTACTCTTGTTTTGCTTTCTTCTATAGCACTTTTTGTCAGCTCACAATTACATGATTTACTTATTTATTTGGTTTTTGTCAGTCTTACGCCACTGAAGTGCAAATTTCACAGTATCAAGGATTGTGGTCTCTTCTGTTCACTACTGCAGCCTTGGAGCCTAGAATATTGTCAGATATATAGACTTACGGCCCTCAATAAATACGTATTGGATAAATCAGTAAATGAAAAAACTGGAAAAAATAGTAAATTTTAATATTTGTTAATTGTCCTATCTTAAGGCTAGGGACAACTAACTTTACCTCGGTTACCTCTAAAATCAGTAAAATTTATGTTCCAGCCAAACCATTCAACTCCAAATAGTCACGCTAATGGGATACAGCATGACTGTATCTCATACTGCTGTGTTCCATACTGTTATCATTAAAAGTACACTGCCTTGGCTTTTGCTTTTAATAGAACTCTTCTGAAGACAAAAACCAGGAAATATAGGACAATCTACTTAACATGTTGCATTGAAACTTTGAAGGAATCACTACTTTTCATTAAACTAGGAAGACACTAAATGACTGATAAAGGGTGCTAACCATAGAAACCAATACGATCTAATACTAGATGAATGAGTACCTTCTTTTTCAGAAATTTTACTGTTTATTGTTAAGGCAAAAATATTAAATAAAATAAAAGATGACATTTTATTAATAAACACAACAAATAACACATGCACAGTAAAATAACTTGCAATCACTGTTTTGAATCAATAATAAAGGAAAGTAATCTTTTGGTGCCCTAAGTAATGAATGCAGTTTGTGAAAAAAAGTAGGTTAAAGAATTGAACATTCAAATATGGAAGACAGCTAAACCGTCCCGAGGAAATATGAAAGCATGTTTACACCTAAATCTAGTGCTATTTTACATATTGATCAGACTCTAAGTTAATTTCATAGGGCAAATTTACATAGGAGGAAATTTCTGAACACTTAATTCAAAGTGAAAGACTGAATATGTAAAAGCTAGGGACAGTGTAAAGAAGGGGAAAAAGAAGAGAACAATGTGGGCACATTGTTTAGCATAATCTTTCTTCTACCACATGTTAATACAAGGATATCTATACCATGTTTCTTGAAACATAACAACTATTTACTCCACAAATATTTATTGAGCACTTACTATGTTTAAAAAAATCCATTGTAAACCAATTTTACTCAATAAAAGTGGTATTAACCAAGTGTTTTTTTAATCACATATCAGAGTTTTATTCATAGTAGACATTATAGGTTGAGTTGTATCCCCAAGGTATGTCAGAGTCCTAACCCTCAGTACCTGTGAATGTGCCCTTATTTGTAAATAGGGTTTTTGCAGATGTAATCAAGTTAAGATGGGATCATTAGGGTAAATGTACTCCAACATGACTGATGTCCTTAGAAGAAGACTAGAAGAGAGGTAGACAGATAAAGTGAGAACATCATGTGATGATAGTGGCAGAGACTAGAGTGATGCAGCTGCAAGCTAAGAAACACCCAGGACTGAAAGACACCACTGGAAGCCAGGAAAAGGCAGGTAAGGATTCCAAGTGGAGTCTCAGAGGGAGCAAGGTGCTTCTAACATTTGATTTCAGACTTTAGCCTCCAGAGCTATAAGAGGATAAATTTATGTTGCTTTAAGCTACCCAGTTTGTAGTACTGTTACAGTAGCCCTAGGAAACTAATACAATAGCCCCAAACTGAAAGCAACAAAGGTGTCCTTCAGTAGGTGAGTGTTTAGGCAAACTGTGGTACATCTATATAATGGAATATTATTCAGTAATAAAAAGAAAGGAACTATCAAGTCACAAAAGCACATGGAGGAATCTTAAATAAATAAATTTGGCTATGTGAAAGAAACTCATCCAAAAAGGCTACGTATTGTATGATTCCAATTTTATAATATCCTATAAAAGACAAAATTATAGAGACATAGAATTATCAGTGTCTGCCACAGGATCAAGGGTGCAGAGAAGAAGCATAGCAGAGTTTTAGAATCGTAATTATTCTGCATAATACTTTAATGGTGCATTTGCCAAAATGTACAGAATTTTACAGTACAAAGAGTCAATCCAATTGCATGTAAATTTAGAAAATCATTTAGAAAATCAAGGAAATCCCAAGAAGTAATTCAGACTTTGACACAACAATCTAACTGCATTACAAATGTATGAAATAATCTCCCAGAAGGGGTTGGGGAAAAACTGTTCACCTAAGTAGTTTTGGAAACAAGACTCTGAAAAACTAAAAACAAAAGGAAATAGGTATAAGTACTGTACTTAAACAGATAAAGTTGTTTCCCATAGGAGTATGGGTTAATAGTCTAATACTGCTATATATGTATACTGACTTTAAACAAGTGAATAAATGGCAGAGAGTGGAAGTCAGGTTTCTCACTGTTGGAACTGGAATTTACAGACAAGCAAAGGGAGACAGCTAGAATGATCCATGTGAAAATGGAGTTAGAGGCATCAATATGAACTCATATTTGGCTTAATACAGACAAGCACAGATCTACATGTAGAGATATTTATAGAAACATGTATACACATAGACTAGTACACAGACATATTTCTGTGCTCTTTCAGCTGAGATTGCCTAAAAGACCTGACACCCCAGCAGCAACAAGCACACCTGACATCCAGATCTTGGTTTGGGTTACCATTCTCTAATAAAAGGAAACAGGGCTCCTTGGAGAAATGGTGGTTTATGGTAGGATTGGGTCAGGAAATACACAAGATCAGTCTGAAACAGACTGTAGAGCCAGAAAGGAAGAAAATCCTTTTGAAAAAAGCACCCCACATTGATGGGGAGTATGTCAAAAGAAAATAGGAGTCAACTGAAAAGAACTCCCACAGGCCAAAGCTGGAACAATTTGAGTAACAAAATAAAGTAGTATTGAATTATAACCCAGAGTATAAAATAAATGTCAATAAATTCATACTGATATAAATAAACCATTGAATAAATGAATGAAAGAGAAGAGCCAGATCTCCTATGCAGAAGAATTTCAAATAATTTATGTAAATTTTTCCCTCCAGGAGGGTGATCATAACTCCAAACTTCTTAAGTGTGGGCTAACATAGTGACTTCCTTTTTTAAGAGTACAGTATGGAGAAGAATAAAAGATATAACTTTACAGTTATCAGAAAAACCTGATAACATCACCTCCCAGGTGATTAAGGTCAATATCAGCAGTCACATACCATGTTGAGTGTATAAATCATTGATAATATTATTGATATGATGTTATGAGGATAACCCTTTGCCTTTGTGGTCTTCATTCTAATAGCCTATAACTCCAGTTTCACCACGAGGAAAACGTAGAACCAACTTCAATATTGGGAGAATCTGTAAAATACCTGGCCAGAACTGAAAACCTTCAAGGTCACCAAAAACAAGGAAGGCCTGAGGAACTGTCACAGCTAAGAGGAACCTCAAAATACAAGACAGCAAAATGTACTGTAATATCTTGGATGGGATACTAGAACAGTGAAAGCATGTCAGATAATATCTAAGGAAATTTACATAAACTACTTAGGTGAACAGTTTTTTCATAACCCCTCTGTGAGATTATTTCATACATTTGTAATGCAGTTAGGTTGTTGTGTCAAAGTCTGAATTACTTCCTGAGATTTCCTTGATTTCCTAAATGATTTTCTAAATTTGCATGCAACTGGATTGACTCTTTGTACTGTAAAATTCTGTACATTTTGACAAATGTACCATTAAAGTATTACGCAGAATAATTACTATTCTAAAAGTCCCCTGTGCTTCTTCTCTGCAGCCTTGATTCTCTGGCAGCCACTGATAATTCTTCTATAGTTTTGTCTTTTATAGGATGTTGTAAAATTGGAATCATACAATATGTAGCCTTTTTGGATGAGCTTCTTTTACATAGCAATATTTATTTAAGGTTCCTCCATGTGCTTTTGTGACTTGATGGTTCATTTTCTTTTTATTACTGAATAATATTCCACTATATAGATGTACCACGATTTGCTTAAACACTCTAACTTTTCTTGTCCATTTGAATTTCAGTATTTGATATTGTGAGACCACGAATCATAATTTTGAAAACCATCAATGATGAAAAGAAAGCATACAATTCTCTAGAAAATCTCATTTGCCTAAGAGAAGTATCTAACAAAAGAAGCCACAGTTAATTCTGCTGTGTGATGTAGGAAGCCCTGGGTAACCTTCATGGAGTAGTGAAGATTTTACTGTAAACTGATGAGATTATTTCACTTATGAAGAAGCAAAAGGATACCTTTTTCTCACACTAATAATTAGGTAGGCACTTTACAAAATGCCGCTGCAAGGATATTAACTTGCACAGTGAAGATCAAAGTGTTCAATGTTTCTACACGTAGAATTTTAAGAGTATGTGATTACTTCCTAATGATTAACATCAACCTTTTCTGACCTATTAAGCAAATTCAGTTAGTTCTTATTTAATCTCTATTTGTTCTTCATTCTTTTAGGTATATTAGAAAGTACTTTTAAAATAACTCCATTCAAATCAATTACTTCGTAATTGTTAATGGTTTTTAGAAGATTGGATGCTACCCTAAATTCTTTAACATTGTTCTAGTAACTCTAAAGTAGTTTTGTCCAACCACATTTTATTTACATGTTGTGATCATACTTTAAATGTAGATAAAACAGTTACTTTTAAATTAATCTAGATGTGGCATTTACATTGAAAATATTCAGTTTACTCCCAAATATAAAGGACTAGAGACATAGACATTACTTTTCTAATTCATGGCATGGTCGTTTCTTTCAAACTCTTCAGGACAGATTCATACATTGAGGTCCCAAAAAGAGTTTATTATAAAGTACTCTCATTATTTAAGACAGTCTCTGAATAATGGATCACAGGAGAGTCTCCCTCTAATAAGTTTCTCTTTTAATACATCAGAAGCAAAAAATAATAGCTCTTCTTGAATTATTAAAATTTAGTTGGTCCCATACATTAGAACCAGTTTTGCAAAATCATGGAACAGGTATGAAAACAATCAGAACACATTCATTGCCACTCCAAGTTAGGAGAATGTCTACCTGCTCAGGAACAGAAAGTGAATGTCACTTCCTGAACTCTGCTCTAATATTCCTCATGTCACATGTCCTCAACTGGAAGGACATAAAGGTTGATGAAAACAAAAACAGCATTCCCCTGGTAGCTAAGCAAGGCAGAACTTTAGATACAAAATACAGTATGGAACTGGAGGTGATTATTTTCTCTTAAATTTAAGGGAACATATTTCAAAGTTCAAAGGAAGAATCATTGATTCCTTCAACTAATATGATATTAATAACTGAAATTTATTTATCCCTTTCTTTTTATTTCTTGAGACAGGATGTAGCCCTTTTGCCAGGATGGAGTGCAGTGGCAGGATCACGGCTCGCAGCAGCCTCGACCTCCCTGTCTCAAGCGATCCTCCCAACTCAGCCTCCTGAGTAGCTGTGACTATAGGCACATACCATGATGCCCTGTTAATTTTTTATATTTTTTTGTAGAAATGAAGTCTTGTTATGTTGCCTAGGCTGGTCTTGAACTAAGCTTAAGTGATCTCGCTTCAGCCTCTCAAAGTGCTGGAATTACAGGCTTGAGCCACCGTACCTGGATAATAGACATTTCTTTGTTTGTTATTAGGTTCCAATCAGAGTCTTAAAGCCCTTATGCATTATCACTTCACAGGAGTAACTACATGTTAAGTTAAGAGCCCACACTCCAGAGCCAGATCTTCAGGATCACATTCCAGATCCACCATTCACTAGCAGTATGGCCTTGGACAAATTAATAAACCTCTATGTGCCTCAGTATTTTCAGCTGCAAAATGGAATTAATAATAAATTCTACTTGACAGGGTTATTATGTATATAAGAGTGAACAACAGTTATAAAGCTCATATTGTTTCTCTTTTCTCCTAAATAATCTCTTTGAAGAGAAAGATATGTTTATATTTAACTATTCTGATGATTCCTAGCATCATTATGTAGTAGGTTCTTAATAAAGATTTATTGTGTAGGTCAGAGCTTCTGGTCACCTGTACTTGAAATGAAGAGCTCATTAAATTATAGGTTCCCAGGATCTACTATAAAGACACTAAGTACCTGGGGCTAGACTTGAGAGGCTGCACATTTTAACCAGGCATTCCAGTTCTCTGAGTTGCCTCAAAGTTTGAGATACACTGGTATAGTGACTTGAATCTTTGTTTCATCTTCTATAAAATGTGAATTACTATAATAGTATCTATCTTATAGGGTTGTTGAAAGAAGTAAATGACATATAGGAGATAGAAAATGCTTAACACAATGTTAGCAATTTTTACTACTAGATATTATGTTATTCACTTGTCTGGAACACAGAATTTATGTCAAGAATACTAGGTGATAAGAGTAGAAAGGAAGGCTGATGCTAGACAGCTGAATGTTTTAAAGTCAGGTAGGAAAGAAAAACTTAGCTAACAAGGTCTAAACTACATGTTTTGATTGGGAAGGCAATATGATTATATCTTGCCAACAAATATATTAACACAGACAAAAGTCTACCTACTCAAAAATTGAAGAAAATGAGACTTCAAATTGACTTTTTTAAATGAATAACAATACTGTGCTGGAGAACAAATCAAATAATTACAAAGTATTTAGAATCTATCAATAAAATCACCTACTCAAAGAGAGCAAAAACAAATGATGTATATGTAAGTATCGATTCATAGTTATTATCTTTTTAATTAAAGATATCACATATTAATTTCCTTTAAAACAAACTGCAGCAAACTCTAGGAATTTTCATATATATTACATTGAATGACAAAGCTCTTTGCCATAAAATGCACCATAAACTCACCTCACGTTCATCTTATGTCTTATTTTTCTCCCTTTCTCTTCCTACCTGCACAACTAAACACAGCACTTCTCTTCCTCATTCCTCATTACCTGGGGCTCACATTAAGTTTCAAGGAGGGTAAATAACTATTTAAATAACAACTCTTTAACAAATATATCTCTGAAAAAAATCCTTTGTGCGTGTTTGTTGCAGTCAAGTATTTTACTGATCATTTGTTTAAAGTTTGAGTTGGTTTTTCTGTACCTGCCATCAGCTACCCACCCACAGCATTTACTTATTTCTTCACTCAGTCTCTAATATATGTTCAACCGTAAACCGTACAAGTAACAATCTCACTGGTGCAGCCACAGAAGGTGACCCAGATTACACAACACTGTGTGCTAATGCCAAGTTGTCTTGTTCAACGGCAGCTGCTCTATGCTTTGCCTTATTGATATTCAGATTCAACAGACACAAATCACATGGCCCCTTTGACAAGCACACACTCTCCCTGTCTTCGTTTTAAACGTGTTCAACAGCTACTGTCCTTCATAAACACACTGCTGGGGCCATTTGGTCTCCTCTGATTTTCCATCCTGCCATAGAACTGACAAGATTATCTCAGAAACATTGCTCTTGTTTCTATTTGGGGAAGTTTGTGGAAAATAATATCTTCATTTATAAAACAGAAACACATAACAGTAAAAGCCCATTTCTCTGGTGAAAGAAACACTTTGAATCATTACTCTCTGGGAAACATTGAGACTATCTCCTTGATTATGAGAGCAAATGTTGCAATACAGAGTTATTTAAAAGTGAAGACAAATACATAGTATGTGGGAATAAAATGAAATATAGCTTATGAACAACTTCCTTTTAAAGGATATCAATTAGTAAGGGCCAAATCTATTTTGTAAAAGTGTAAACACAACAAAACATCTTCTCGTCTATGTGACCATTTCATTCTCCAGCTCACTACTACAAAGGTTAAAAACAAAATTTCTGTACCTGAATACCTACTGGAAATCATAGAATCTTAAAATTGACTGTTCACATTAACTGGTATCACTGATTTCTTTAACACATGACACTTAAAAACAAATAAAACTTCCTTTTTAGCATTGTATTTTATAGAACATGTAACATTATCCATTGTTTGTAAGAAATACAATAAGCCAGAAATAAACCAGGAAAAAATGCCCAAAGTGGGAAATGCTTACTTTTATGTAGATGAGCAGTGAAAACTGAGGTAGAAGATGAGAAGGTAGTTAATATTCTTAAGTGCCATGGTCTTATTTACAGAACATCCTCTGGTGTGTTGCTGGTGGTCTGGTCCCAGTCCGGCTCCTGATCCCTGTCTGTCTCAGAGAGGAGCGGGTGCCTCAGAATCCCCAGGTGCCATCTCTGTCCCACCCCACTTACAGCTCCTTCACAGAAAACACAGGGACTTAGATTCAAAAAGCAGTTTGTGCTTCTTAGCATCACTTACACCAGAGAATGGGGTGATTTTTCAAACCTGGTGCAGATTTTTTCAGGCTGGATTGGATTCATTCCCCCCTCAAGCCTTTGCTATGAGTTTTCTTCTGTTAATGCTGTCTCCTCAAAAGGGCCTACATTAGGATAGTGTCTTCAATTGCTCTCAATAGATGGATTAATTTCTGTAACTGTCTTGCCACATAATTATGACCTGGCAACTTTTAACAGAATACCGTATGGTCCTGTATATTTTACTTTCATCTTCAGAACACAATTCACAGACAAGTCATCTTTTCTGTTCATAAATTATATTCCCACAACTCAGATTTCTGTTGTTTATAAGTTGGGCCAAGACAGAAGAAAACTTAAACTACTGCATAAAATGAACAGAGTTCTGGAGATTATTCAGGGGCAGATCTTGTCCATAAGCCCAGAGCTCATTTTATTCTTGGTTCATGAAATTATGTGCTCTGGGATTTCTTGAGCTTTTGTTTTACTATAATTGATGAATGTAAACATGTTTGCTTATTTAAAAAATAGTCTTGTTTTAAATACAACGATACTTTCTCAGATTAAATTGTTGAAGTCCTTAAAACTGTATTTTTATTAGACACCATGAAAACATCCATTAATTAAAATCAGAATGCTTTATTTTCTAATTGATGTTAGTGCTAGTACAGAGCCTTTTTCCATTGTTAAAACTGTTCACTTTTACTCTTTAAAATGCAATTTCTATGGCTGATTTTTACAAAGCTTTATAAATCTGCCAGATGTTTAACTATATAACATATATTTTGAAGTCTTTATGTTTTCTGCCCATGTCTCTAATATTTTGATAGTCAGCTAAATGGTTTTTATTAACATTATTCTTTCACATACTCACAGATTTACTTGCTAAAATAGTGTTTATCCATTTAAAATTATTTAATTTTTATAGAATTCATGACAATTATTATTTTAAAGATTTTTTCCTCCTCTCATGCAAATAATTTAACTTGGACAATTTAACAATAAGAGCAAAAGAATTTCAGGTTACAGAAGCATTATTAACTCCCTACTCTAATCACTGTGTTTTGTCAACTGAAGAATTGAGAAGCAGAGCAATTATTCTGTGTGCTCAGAGTCTGGTGGGTCACTATCAACATTAGGACCAGAGTCTTCCCATGATTTCTAGAACATTAGTTCTTCAATAAATCTTGTGAAGTCTCTTTTCATCTTTATTCCTATGTGTTCGTTCATGCCTTTTGCAACAATACCATTCTGGGACATCTACATACTAAACCAACTTGATCTCCATTCGTCCTAAAGAGGCCTCCAAAATGAACCCCAAGACTAAGGAATTTATAACATGTAAGGCCAATTGATGGACTGGAAAAAAAAGTGAATAGACTCAGGTAAAGAATCTGATGGTATTAGAAAGCCTTCTGTTAGGGTGTGTTTATGAGTGTCACAATCAAAGAAACAAAGAAAATTAGTTTTTCAAAAGACAAAAGTGTCAATGAAAATAAGTAGTTGAGAGAATATGTTATACAAAGAATGGTTATGGGAATTATATACGTGGAGTTTGAATATAAAAAATTAAGTGGATATAGCCATTATACAAATGAGTCAATGGCTACCATGTGTCAGATTTGGGCTAGTCAGGAATTCCTTTAGAAAAAAGTAGTAGTATTTACGTTGATTTTCAAGCATAAGTATGGGTATGCTGTGGTCTGAATGGTTTCCCCGCTTCCCAGATTCACATGTTGAAACCTAATCCCCAATGTGATAGTATTAAGGGGTGGGGAGTTTTGAAAGGTTATTAGGCCTAACCTTCATGAATGGGATTACTGCCCTTATAAAAGAAGTCTGAGGGAGTTTATTTGCCCCGGCACCACTGGAGGACACACAGAAGGAACCTTCTAAGAGGAACAGGCCCTTGGCAGCTACCAAATTTGCTGGTACCTTGATGTTGCTCTTCTCAGTCTCCAAAATTATAAGAAATCAATTTCTGTTATTAAAAACTACCCAGTCTAAATTTTGTTATAGCAGCATGAACAAACTAGGGGTATAAAAAATAAATAGGGCAAGACTGAAGTGTAAGAGTTTTACAGGAAAAGGATATGTATATAGGAATAGAGGCCTAAAGCAGTTGGGCAAATCAAGAAACTAGAAATATTCTGATATTGCAGAAACGTAGGTGTGAAGAGATGTCAGGAAATAAGACTCAGCAAATCCACAAAATCAAACAAGTTTAATTTTCAGTATGAGGAAAGCACACCATTAATAGGTTTTAAGTAGTGAATTCACATACTCAGGGTTGTGTTTAGAAAGATAAATCTAGCAGCAATGTAGCAATGGTTGGAAAAGGGCAGATGGAAAGCACAGAAACCAGTGAGAAAAGGATATTGCTGTTGTCCACAAGAGAGATGATAAGGGACTGAACTAAAGCAGAGACAGTGGGGATGATAAAACAAAACAAAACAGCAATAAACTAGATATATCTAAAGACATATAGAGAATAAGGCAACATGAAAACTAATTTTATCAGGTATTGAGTTTTGGCATTTGGGATATCATTAATGTCATTCATAAAAATGAAGAATATAGATAAGGGCACCTATACAAGAAACAGCAAAAACCATCCTTCCCAAGTAAGAAATATGTAAGTGAGCTCAACAGCAATAAAGTAAAATAACCAGTTGAGATAGACAATTCTTGACTTTTGGAGTGGAAAGAGAGAGAGAAAGAGAGAGAGAGAGAGAAGGGAGGGAGGGAAGGAACAAAGGAAAGGAAAGAAGGAAGGAAAGAGGAAGGAAGGAAGGAAGGAAAGAGGAAGGAAGGAAGGAAGGAAGGAAGGAAGGAAGGAAGGAAAGGAAGGGACAAAAGAAAGGAAGAAAGGGAAAAAAAGCAGGAGAGAGGGAGGAAGGGAAGAAAGAAGGAAATAAAGGAAAGAGCAGTTCAGAAATAAGGAAATCAATAAGAACTGAGATGAAACTAAACTCTCACGTGGAAATGCTGCAATTCACAGTTCACAAATGGTTCCCATGGAAGCCAACCTCTACCAAAGATGAGCTCACACAGCTTAAAACTATGAATCAAACTAGAAACCCACTGCCATGGCAGACATCGGACACAATGAATGGGAACACTCACACTCAAAAGATTTATGACAATGGAGCTAACTTAAGGGATTATAAGATAACACTTTGTTAAGATACAGAAAAAAAGTATCACAGAAAATGAGTGGTTGAGAAAACATGTTATACAAAGAATGCACTGTTCTGGCCGGGCACAGTGGCTCACACCTGTAATCCCAGCACTTTGGGAGGCTGAGGTGGGTGGATCACCTGAGGTCAGGAGATTGAGACCATCCTGGTCAACATGGTGAAACCCTGTCTCTACTCAAAAAATACAAAAGCTAGCCAGGCGTGGTAGCAGCCACCTGTAATCCTAGCTACTCGGGAGGCTGAGACATGAGAATCCCTTGAACCTGGGAGGTGGAGATTGCAGTGAGCCAAGATCATGCCACTGCACTCCAGTCTGGCTGACAGAGTGAGACTTTGTCTCAAAAAAAAAAAAAAAAAAAAAAAAAGAGAGAGAGAGAGAGAGAGAGAAAAAAGAGTGCACTGTTCTTATGTACTGTTCATGGGTAAATTAGTAAAACTTTTATGGAAAACAATAAGGAAGTTACTCAAATGACTTAAAATAGAGCTATCATTTGATCCAGTAATCCCATTACTGTGTAGCTGCCCAAAAGAAAAGGAATCATTACATGAAAAAGATACCTGTACTTGTATGTTTAATGCAGTACTATTCACAACAGCAAAGAAATGTCCATCAATGGATGATTGGATAAAGAAAATATGGTGTATATATATAACACAATGGAATACAATTCAGCCATAAAAAATGAAATCATGTCTTTTACAGCAACATGGATGGAATTGGAACCCATTATCTGAAGGAAAACAACTCAGACACAGAAAAACAAATAATGCATGTTCTCACTTATAAATGGGAGCTAAACAATGTGTACACATAGATGCAGAGTGTGAAATGATAGACGATGGAGACTTGGAAGGTTGAGGGGGTTGGAGGAGGGACAGATGATGACAAGTTACTTAACAGGTGTAAAGTACATTGGTGATGGATACACTAGAAGCCTAAACTTCACTGCTCTGCAATACGTCCATGTGACAAATTGTACTTGTGCCTTTTAAATATACGCAAATAAAAATTTTCAAGAGATAAAAGAATGTATTTATTTTATAAAACAAGAACAAGACATGATAAAAATGATTGAGCCTATTTGAAAATAAACTGAAGATAAATTCTAAAAATAAAAAAGTCATTAAAATTTTTTGAAAAATTTAACTAATAACTTAAATAGTAGATGACACTACAATAAACTAAACAGAAGATCTGAAGTTTTTTTTTAGAACAGATCAATGTGAGATAAGGAATTGGTGAAAAAGAATGAACAGTAAAGAGACATAGAAAATAGAAAAGAAAGTTCTATCTCAGAAGCGAGGAAAAAATTGGGAGAAGGTAAGTACCAAGAACTAATGGACTAGAGTTTTCAGATATGAAAAAATATGACTTCTCCAATTTAGAAAAGCTCACTGAATCCCTAGGAAATATTACATTTAAAGTGCAACAAAATAATTACCACAAAAGCAAAAATTGACAATTGGGGCCTAATTAAACCAAAGAGCTCTGCAAAGCAAAAGAAACTATCATCAGAGTGAACAATCTACAGAATGGGAGAAAATTTTTGCAAACTATGCATCCAACAAAGGTCCTGTAATTCTCCAGAATCTATAAGAAACTTAATCAGTTCAAAAAGCAAAAAAATAACTCATTAAAAAGTGGGCAAAAGACATGAACAGACACTTCTCAAAAGAAGACATATAAGCAGCCAATAAACATGTAACAAAATGCTCAACATCACTGATCATCAGAGAAATGCAAATCAAAACTACAATGAGATGCCATCTCACACCAGTTCGAAAGAATATTTTTTTGAAAGTCAAAAAACAACAGATGCTGGTGAGGCTGTAGATAAAGGGAACACTTACACACTGTTGATGGGAATGTAAATTAGTTCAGCCACTGTGAAAAGCCGTTTGAAGATTTCTCAAAGAACTTAAAACAGAAATACCATTTGATCTAGCAATACCATTTCTGGGTATATACCCAAAGGTAAATAAATTATTCTACAAAAAATACACACGCAATCATGTGTTCATTACAGCACTATTCACATTAGCAAAGACATGGAATCAACCTAGGGTCCCACCAACGGTGGATTGGATAAAGTAAATGTGATGCATAAACAAGACGGACTACTTTGTAGCCATAAAAACAACAAAATCACGTCCTTTACAAGAACACGAATGCAGCTGCAGGCCATTATCCTAAGCGAAATGATGCAGGAAGAGAAAAATCAAATGCCGCATGTTCTCACTTATAAGTGGGAGCTAAATATTGGGTACACATAGACATAAAGATGAGAACAATACACACTGAGGACTACTGCTGAGAAGAAGTGGGTGAAGGGCTGAAAACTACCTATTGGGTGCTATGCTCACTACCTGGGCAACGGGATCATTCTTACCTCAAACCTCAGTGTCACACAATATACTCATGTAACATATCTGCACATGCACCCCCAGTATCTAAAAGTTAAATTTTTTAAAAAAGAAAAATAAAAACATACAGTGCAGTAAAATAAGCAAAATAAAATCTTAAAAGTCAGCATTTGTCATTGAAGTCTAAAATGTTTACAGTAGAGCAATAATCAAAATGATGAAAGACTTTTCATGAATAAATTAGGTGCCATAAAACAAAGAAAGTAGGAGAAGAGGAAGATTTATAGATAAAAATAGAAGGTACAGTTTAAAAATATATTCAATTTGAGCTGTCTATTCAAAACCAACTGAAGATCCAGAACATAGTAGGTTCTGGAGATACAATTTCAGAATGTAGGACAGCTGTTCTTACTGGTGGAAATTCTTGATGCCATATTAATGTACAAGCATTTGTTTGTTTTACACATACTATACAAAAGGTATATTATATATACACCTGCTATATATCAGACACTAGAGTCATCATCAGTAATTTGCATGTTTAAGACAGGGTCATCACCCTTGTTGAATTAAACTCTGGTGAGCAGATGCATTCTTCTGAGGAAAAAAGTACTTTATCTCCCAGTTCCTTGATATTCAAAATTGATTTAATAAGGGTACAAAGATTTATCTTTAGTTCAGTTCTGTGTATTACAGATTCTTTTACACACATCATCTCACTTAATACAGCATCTCCACAAAGTAGGTTAAGTTAACCCTAATTGACAATGGTAAAAAAGAGATTGAGAGACCCAAGTTACCTGTATAATAAGTGCTGCAGTTCAGATTCACACCCAACTTGCTTATTCCAATGTTCTTAATTATTGTTATAATGGTATTTATTGTTAATTACATAATTATAAATGTATTCTTGTGAAAAATCCCAAATATTAGGATAAAGGATCTTTGATGAACAACAATCCCACACTTCTCTCCAGAAGTAATCATTGTTATTTGTTAATGAATATCGTTTCATACCACTCTCTGCTACGGTTTGATAAATACATAGATGATGGATAGATGATGGATAGATGAATAGAGACATAAATATTATTTTGCTTCTTTTTTTAAATAATGGTATGATACTCTATGTATTATTCTGCAACTTGCTTTTCTCATTCAACAGTGTGTCTTGAAGATTTCGGCATTTAACTCACATACTTTTTAATGCCACATGGCATTTCATAGTATACATGTGCTATAGTTTAATGATTTCATTTTTCTGGGCATCAATGTTTCAAATTTACTTTATGCAAACAATGATTAATAAAAATCATTTTCACACCTGTTTGTTTAAATGCCTAAGAGTTTCTCTAGGGTAAATGCTAAAATTTACCTCAAGCAAATACAGAAATTTTGAGGATAAATTTTGAAGCTGGCTATTGGGTATGTAAAGGTATATCATATTATTTATTCTATGTTTGTATAGATTTTTTAAAATTAATTACAAAAAACTTGAAATTTTAAATTTGCATATTTTCTTATTTAGAAAATTGAGCATCTTTTAGCATTTGTATTTACTCCTCAATGATTTGCCAACTCATATCATATTCACGTTTCTATCAACTCTTTGAAAATTTTTATTTAGTTAGTTGTAGCATTTACTTATACAGGTTTGATCTTAATTCTTAGTCTGCCATAAATGTTGAAAATGTTCCTTCTCAGTAGGTTCATTTTCTCTTAAAGTTTATAGTTTTTCTTTATACTATTTGATTTGAAAAATTTTATGACTTTTATTTTTGTGTTATTGAAGAGGCTTTTTTTTTTTTTTTCTCATCAGGTTACTAACAATGGGTTCCATTGCACGTTTTATTCCAAATTTTATTTTTAAATTTAAAATACTTTAAATTTATTCTCTTAATTTTGTGTTAACAAATTTCTTAAATTTGTATTAAATATTTCTTAAAATTTTGTGACTTTAACCCACATGGAATAAATTTTTATGAATGGTCTAACTTACATATTTAATTTTATTTCTAAATTATAGACTTAACTTTATTCCCAGATGGATAGCCAATGTCCAAACTACAAAATCATGTATAAAACCGGTATATATAAAAATTTTTTGTTTAATTAAACTTTTGTGATTCCTCTGCCAGTAAACTTAAACTCAGTTTCTTTTTCTCCTTCTCTTCCTCCTCCTCCTCCTCCTTCATCTTCTTCTTCCTCTCTCTCTCTTTCTCCTGTCTCTCTCTTTCTCTCTCTCTCTCTCTCTCTTTCTCTCCTCTCTCTCTCTTTCTCTCCTCTCTCTCTCTCTTTCTTTCTTTTTTTAGGGTCTCTGTCACCCAGCCTGGAGTGCAGGCAATAGCATGATGTCAGCTTGCCACCTCAAAAGCACGGGCTCAAGCAATCTTCCCAACCTCAGCTTCCGGAGTACCTGGAATTACAGCCAAGCTCCAACGTGCCTCTTCATTTTTTTTTTTTTTTTTTTTTTTTAAGATGTGGAGTCTCACTGTGTTCCTTGGGGGCTGGTCTTTAACTTCTGGGCTCAGGCAATCCACCCACTTTGGCCTCCCAAAGTGCTGGGATTACAGGCCTGAACCACCACGCCCAGCCTGAAACTTTCTTTTACAAGTTTGCCTTCCCTTGTACAGTTTATCTTCCAGATTAGTTTTCTAAGCAGTTGCTCTATCTCCTTTCAACAACTATTCCAAGTATAATGGGGATTTCATTTATTGTATAAGTTAATGAGGGGATAATTGATATATTTTCAATGTTGCATTTTTCTTCTTTCTTTTTTTTTTACTTTAAGTTCAGGGATACAAGTGCAGAACGTGCAGGTTTGTTACATAGGTATACATGTGCCATGGTTGTTTGCTGCACCAATCAACTCATCACCTAGGTTTTAAGCCCCACATGCATTACCTATTTGTCATGATGTTCTCCCACCCCTCACCCCTGACCCCACTGACAGGCCTGGTGTGTATTTTTCCTCTCCCTGTGTCCATGTGTTCTCATTGTTCAACTCCCACTTGTGAGTGAGAACATACAGTCTTTGGTTTTCTGTTCCTGTGTTAGTTTGCTGAGGATGATTGCTTAAAGTTTCATCCATGTCCCTGCAAAGGACATGATCTCATTCCTTTTGATGTCTGCATAGTATCCCATGGTGTATAGGTGCCACATTTTATTTATCCAGTCTATCATTGATGGGCATTTGGGTTGATTCCATGTCTTTGCTATTGTGAATAGCACTGGAATAAACATATGTATGCATGTATCTTTAGAACAGAATGATTTATATTCCTTTGGGTATATACCCAGTAATGGGATTGGTGGGTCAAATGGTATTTCTACTTCTAGATCCTTGAGGAATCACCACACTGTCTTTCACAATGGTTGAACTAACTTACATTCTCACCAACACTGTAAAAGCATTCCTATTTCTCCACATGAGAAATTCCTATTGCTCCTCGTGAGCATCTGTTGTTTCTTGAAAAACTACTCTTCAAAGTATAATGCAGATTGCATTTATTGTAAAAGCTAATGAGGGGATAATTGATACCTTTTCAATATTGCATTTTTCAGTATCTGAATAACCTTACAATATTTAAGACATATTGAGTCATTCTTATAAGCCAGACACTTTCTAAAACCTTTCTATGCATTCTTTATTTAATATCTACCATAACACTATGAAGCAGGTTCTATTTTTTCCATTTTATAGATGATAAAAATACAAAGATCCAATAATTTATCTCAGTTATCACAGCCAATAGGTTACTCTAGAAGAGAAGGCAATGTAGAGTAAGAAAAGGAGAGGGTCAGCAGCCACACTAATACTTAATAATTGGAGGATAAGAACCCAGAGATTTAAGAGAAATAACCAGGATATTGTGGTGTCATGGAAGCGAGGAAAGATGGTCAGAAAAGAGAGTGATGAACAGTGGTAATGCTGCGGGAAAGTGAAGTCTGATAAGGACCAATTCAATTTGGCAGGAAGGGGATTTTTAGTGACCTTGGTGCCAGGAATATCAATGGAGCATTGGGACAAAATCCAAATGTCAGTTATTTTTATGAGTGAATTCAACATTAGCAAGTAGAGACAGTAAGTGCAAAGTACACGTTCCAAAAGATGGGTTGTGCAGAAAACATGGGATGGGCAGGCAAAGTTTAAAAGGGATTTATGGCCAAGTACTTTTTTTTAACATGAAATACATGCAAAAAAAAAAAAAGGAACCAGAAAACTGAAGGTATGAAAAGATAAGGATATTTGATGGAGCAAGCTTCCTGAGGAGGTGAGAAAAATGGGCTCCATTTGTGTTACAAACAATCCAATTATACCATTTTAGTTATTTTTAAATGTACAATTAAATTGTTAGCAACTATAGTCACCCTATTGTGTTATCAAATACTAGTTCTTATTTATTCTTTCTAACTATTTAGAAGAAAAGATAATATCAAGTACTTAAATAAAGAGACGAATTGAAGAAGCAGAGAAATGGAAAGGTTGCAAGACTCATCTACCAGCTTTGATAACATAGTAAAGGGTCCAGCTGAACTGAAATGCAGCTAAATTCATTTGTAATGCTGCTAAAAAGCACAGTGGCATGATCTTTCCAGCAGCAAAAAGAGTGCTAGCACAGAAGCAGAGCTGGCAGACTACAGGATTACTTCAGGAATGAGAGCTTTCAGAGTGGAAGGATAAGTAATAGGGGGAGGGCTTATAAGCAATGCTTAGAGACAATGGCAACTGAGGGAACTAATGAGGGAAGTTATGAACAGACAAGAAAAAAATGAGGTTTCATTGGATTAGAGGTATTTATGTGGTAGAGAAGCAGATGAAATGAGACTGGGGTTGAATTCAGACAGTGGGATATTGAAGTCTGTAAATATAAAAGAAAGAACTGATCAGGCTTGATCTAGGCTAAATTGGAACCATGGTGGAGATTGCAAGAAAATTCTTTGGTGTAGCCTAAGAAAACTACATAACGAATAGCTATTTAATAAAGTTCACCCCCACAACTAGGTATTCAAGTAGATGAGGATCAATTCAGTGAAAGACTTGTAATGGTTAATTGTATGTGTCAACTTGACCTGGCTAAGAGACGCCCAGATAACTTGTAAAACATTATTTCTGTGTGTGTAGTGGGGGTGTTTTCAAAAGATATTACCATTTGAATCAGTAGGCTGAGTAAAGAAGATCTGCCCTCTCCAAAGCAGGTGAGCATCATCCAATCCTTTGGGAATCCAAACAGAACAAAAAGGTGGAAGAAGGGCAATTTTGCTCTCTCTTCTTGAGCTGGGACATTTCTTTTCTCCTTCCCTCAGACATTAGTTCTTAGGCCTTTGGTCTCTGGGACTTATTCCAGCGGCACCCCCCAGTTTTCAGGCCTTTGGACTTGGACCGAGAGTTACATCATTGGCTCCCCTGGTTCTCAGGCCTTCGGACTCAGACTGAATTACAACACTTTGGCTTTTCTGGTTCTCCAGCTGGCAGATGGCATATCATGGGAGTGAATGTGAGCCAATTTCCCTAATAAATTACACAAACATACACACACACCAATCCTACAGATTCTGTTTCTTTGTAGAATTCTGACTAATATAGGACTAAATATATCTTTTTCCCTAAAGACTTCTTTTCTTTTTTTTTCTGGGTACACCAATTTTATTTTATTTTATTTTATTTTATTTTATTTTATTTTGTAATGAATAACTTGTTTATT
>NW_016828873.1:768808-771871 GCF_001698545.2 Rhinopithecus bieti | reverse complement strand
GAAGTAGAATAAAGGAGAAAAATCAATTTCCTGCTGTTCAGAGAAAGTAGAAAATTATGTAAAACATTTCCTCAAAAGATTTAGAATTTCATTACATGTAGCTTTACTCCCCTTGGAGCCCTTCTGCTCACTGAGCATTTAAAAAAAGCAGAAATACAGATTTACACATATTAAATTTTGATAAGTGTCTTAAACATATAAGTACATATATCAAATAAAGAGTTGTATATTTGATTCTGGAACTCATCAGAGAACTCTGAGTTAGATATATAAATTGACATAATGAGGCACATTAAGCTATTTGGAGAGATAATAACACTTAGGTAAGAGGAGATTATTATAAATAATAATAATAATAATAATAATAATAATAATGGAATCAACAAGGACTAATCCCTGTGGCTCACTTAGCTCAGTAAATCTAAAAGAACAAGACCAAGAAAAAGCAGCCAGTGAGTAGAAGGAGAATCCAGAAAAGATGGTTTCCTAGAAGGCCAAGAAGTATTTCTCTAAGAACAGAGTGATTAACTGAGTCATCTACTACTAAGATGATGACTGAGAGCTGGTTGTTAGTTTGATGACATGGAGGTCACTGATGACCTTGATAAGAGAAATTTCAATGTGTTCAAGAGAAAATGCAATGAGAAATAATGTATATATACATACATATATATAAGACATATTGTAATGTGTGTGTCTGTGTGTGTGTGTGTATATATATGTATATGTGTGCGTGTATATATATGTTCTATATTATTATAGAACATTTAAATGCTGTTGGGAATGACTCAGTAGATAGGAAAAGTTGTGACACCTTTCTACTCTCCTACTATCCTATAGAAAGTTAAGAAAAGGAGTTTGTTTCAAAATCTGTGTTTTCAGAACTTAATCCACATCAGTGCTAGGTACTCGTGAAGTATTAGAATGAATCACTCATTAAATTTGCTTTATTACCCCTAGCTCCAACACTTCAGATGTTGGTAATGGTATTGTTTTGAAAACGGAGTATTTCTTAAGTATAGGTCTGTCATTTTTCTTTGCACATTTGAGCAATTGATTGACAGGTAGAAGAGTCCTTTTTTCTCCAAAACAAACATTATGTGCCAGTAATCAACAGGCATTCAACTGCGGGCTCCTTCTTGTAATTACTAATGCTCATTTCCAACTAGGATGTGAACAGTTGAAAGGTACTGACTTGAGAAATATTTTCCACGGCTAGATTCACATCAAAGAATTTAGATTTCTTAGACTGCAAGTAACAAATTACCTTAAGAAATTTATTGGCAGGATACTCAGTGCAGCATAGAATAGATGAGAATTCAAGAGAATAGGTATGAATAGAATGGAACTATGGTGGTGTGGAGTCCAGACAATAAGCATCACACATAATTTCATAAGGAAAATACCATTCAAATAAGTGAATTTTAATTTTTTTTTCCTATTTTTCCATCAAAGTCCAGGAAGAGAGAGTCAAGAGTGGCCTCCTTAGGGTAGGGCAGTGCCCCTTGATTTGCAGTACAGTATTTTAAAACTACACTCAGTGGAAAAGTATAACTCCCCAAAAGGAATTTAGCACACTGCTATCAAATGAAAGAGAAATGGATGCAGGCAACCGAAAGGAGAAAATGACCATGAGAGACCTCAGGCAAAAAAATTTAATTAAGAATTCATGACAGGTTTGAGTGTCCTTACCACAATTTTAAATTTAAAAACAACAACAACAAAATCCAGTGAGTGAAGTCATTGTACATGGTAGCACATGAAAAAATTAGACCTTGTTGAAGATAAGATCCGTCACAAAATCACTGACTACATTAAAAATGTGCATATATGTGTTACTGAGGTTTGCAATCATTGAATTGAGGTATACTTCCAGAATTATAGGGGAAACAAATATTATAAATTCTAGAAGTCATGTAAGATAAAGCAATTATTTGATTAGCTTACTGGCATATATAAACTTACTTTATTCAAACCTTATAATTGCCTTCAGAAATTATTATATTTCATTTAAAGACAGATAAAAGTGTACTTTAAAAAACTGATTTGGAGTTCTAGAAGCAGCCCTGGTTCTAGTTAATTTATGTCTCTATTTGGAAATTAAGACAGCTGAAGCTTTTTTGCTTCTTCTCATTCAATTATCACCACTACAGAGAAGTAGAAATAGCAACAGAGCCTGACATTCAGGTAAGAGAGATGATATAAAAAAACATATTCTGTTCACGTCATAAATCACAATGACACTACTAAGAAAAGAATATGAACAATTCTGAGTAGTTGTCATCAATGACATCAATATTAATTTCAAAAATCGTTTGTGGACTGAAACCTTTAGCTCCCTATAATATTTTTTCTTATGTCTTGCTATAAATGATTGCACAGATTCTGTGTGAGTATCACTCATGACAAGGAATGGCCAAAAAAGTACAAAGGGATTCATGTGCTGACCCTTCACTTTGGACTGGGTTACCTTCCCAGGCAAATAATCACAAGGCACCCAAGTCTGAAGAATCTCCAGGAAGCTTTCTATCAAATATATGTGCGGTGGCTTTCTTCCCAAGAACTACACTTATATCTATAAATAAATGTATCTGGCCTCTCTGTAAAGAAAGAGAAGAGATATATGAATTAGGAGGATGAAGAGGTAGAGAATGGAGGCCCAGAGTTTGGATCAATAGCTGCCTAAAGCATTTTCACCATTAGCATCCCTAGGACATTTAGCACTCTGGGAATATTTATTTGCTAATGTGTTTATTACAAAAACAAACACACACACACAAACCTCTCAAAATATCAGATCCAGATTTTTTTTTATCTCACTTGGCTTACTTACAGGGGGTAATCGAAGCTATCAGCACAAAAGGCTGTTATTTCCTTAAACCCTTGATAGTTTTGGCAAATGAAACTATAAGCTTAAAATTCAAACCCATTAAGAAAAAAATTCAAAACAAAGAAATTTTGGAGAAATTTTCTTTATCAAATGATTCTTTGGTTTGCAAAAGGGTAAACCCATACATTATATTATGTACTTTCCAAAATAATCTGTATTTTTTAAATCTTCCC
>NW_016828873.1:756930-768174 GCF_001698545.2 Rhinopithecus bieti | reverse complement strand
ATTTCCTTAAAACCTTGATCGTTTTTGGCAAATGAAAATATAAGCTTAAAAATTCAAACTCATTCAGAAAAAAATTCAAAACAAAGAAATTTTGGAGAAATTTTTCTTTATCAAATGATTCTTTGGTTTGCAAAAGGGTAAACCCATACATTATATTATGTACTTTCCAAAAATAATCTGTATTTTTTAAATCTTCCCTAAAAAGCAGATTTTGGTAAAGTATGGTTGATGTAAATATTCATGTGTAATTTCTTTGTTGTAGCATTAAAAATCATTTGTGAAGCCCAAAATATATACCAGGTTTGGGGAAAAAAATGTGAATTAATTCAGTCTCTTACATGAAGAGCTTATATTAAAATTGGTATGAACCACCATGAATAAAGTGGATTATAACACGATATACTGTTTTTAAAAATGTTCAAAGTGCTATGAAAGCATGAATGAAAAAGTGATTAATTCTTCCTGAAAGTTCAGAGACAGTAAGTGCCATTTTAAATAGACTTTTAAAGAATAAATGAGAATAAGTATGCCAAGTAGCAGAGTTTGATAAAGAAATTCAAGGCCCAGGAGAAAACAGAATGTATTTATTTGCAGAATCAGCAAATAATTGGGATTGCCTTGACTAAGGAATGCTGAGAGAGAAGTAATGAAAGGTATGTCTGAAAGAGTAGACTATGGGCAGATTTTGTGAACGGAAATCTCATGCAAGTTTAGAGAGTCAACAAACAATTGTAAAGAGAGGTGTTGTGATGCTTAATTTTATGTGTCAATTTTAGTAGACTAACGGATGTTCAGATAGCTGGTAAAAAAATACTTTTTGGATGTGTCTGTGAAGGTATTTCCAGAGGGATTAGCATTTGAATTGATAATCTGAGTAAAGAAGATCTGCCTTAACCAATGTGAATGAGCGTCATCCAACCCATTGAGAACCCAAACAGAACAAGAAGACACATGTAAGGGCGAATTTGTTCTGTCTGTTTGGGTTGACACATCCATCTTCTACTGCCCTCAGACATCGGTGCTCCTGGCTTTTGCACTTGAGCTGAATTAATCCACTGGCTTTCCTGGTTCTCCAGTTTGCAGTATAAAGCTCATAGGACTTCTCATCCTTCATAATCACTTAAGCCAATTCCCATAATTTTTATTTTATGTATATATATGTGTGTGTGATATAAACACACACACATATATAAAATCTCCTATTGGCTTTTTTCTGTAGAGCCCTGACTGATATAGGAGTGATATAATCAGCCTAGTGATTTAAGTTTAAGAATGATAATTCTAGCTTAGTATGAGGGACAAAACGGAATCACTAGAATAATAGTGATTATAGTCATATACGGCATGAAGGGGGAGTAGAGAACGCAATGTGGTTTGCAAGACCAACTCTACATAGCCACCTATTTCGAGACCTGAAAGCTAAGAATGGAATAGGTTTTCATATTTTTAAAAGGTTAAAAAATCAAGTAATATTCTATAACATGCAAAAATTATATAAAATTCAAGTTTCTGTGTCCATAAAGTTTCATTGGAACACAGCTATGTTCATTTGTATGCATATTATCTATGATTCCATTCATACCACAATTGAGTAGAGACCATACGGCCCACAAAGCTTAAAATATTTACTACCTAGAACTTTACCAAAAAAGATTGCTGACCCCTGATTTAGGGTGTGAACAAAACTGTGGATAACCAGGTCCAATATGAGTTATATTCAGAAAGGCCCTACTACCATAAGTAAAAAACATAACCTAAAAATATTAATGGCTGAGTTATTAACCTAGTTCAATTTCTGGTAACTAACAAAGATCCCAGATAAGGAAAAATATAACTATCAGACAATATTGGATAAACTGACGGTAAGCAGACAATCTCTTCTCCTTCTACTTAACACCACATTACCAAGTGAAATTATTTAAAACACACACATACATCCCACACGCACATGCATGTGTTCACAAAGACATGAAAAATTTAGAAAGCCCACATTGCACTGAAAACTTGAGAAGGGAACAACCTTTGCAGAAAAAATTTAAGGAATTTCTGACAGATATAGTGTCATAAATAAAAGATTTAAGGAAGCCAGGTATGTCCGGAATTGGTGGGTTCTTGGTCTCAGTGACTTCAAAAATCAAGCCACAGACCTTTGTGGTGAGTGTTACAGTTCTTAAAGATGGTGTGTCCATAGTTTGTTCCTTCAGACGTTCAGATGTGTCTGGAGCTTCTTCCTTCTGGTGGGTTCGTGGTCTTGCTGTCAAGAGTGAAGCTGCAGACTCTCACTTTCATGATGAGTGCTACAGCTCTTAAAGGCAGCATAGACCCAAAGAGGGAGCAGCAGCAAGATTTATTGCAAAGAGTGAAAGAGCAAAGTTCTCACAGTCTGGAATGTGACCCGTGGGTTGCCACTGCAGGCGCCTGCAACCTCCTTTTATTCCCTTATCTGACCCCAGTCACATCCTGTTGATTGGTCCATTTTACAGAGAGCTGATTGGTCTATTTTACAGAGAGCTGATTGGTCCGTTTTAACAGAGTGCTGATTGGTGCGTTTACAATCCTTGAGCTAAACACAGAGTGCTAGACAGAAAAGTTCTCCAAGTCCCCACTAGGTTAGCTAGATACAGAGTTAGCTAGATACAGAGTACCAATTGGTGTATTTACAAACTTTGAGCTAGACACAGCGTACTGATTGGTGTATTTACAAACCCTGAGCTAGACACAGAGTGCTGATTGGTGTATTTACGATCCCCTAGCTAGACATAAAAGTTCTCCAAGTCCCCATCTGGCTCAGGAGCCCAGCTGGCTTCACCTAGTGGATCCTGCACGGGGGCTGCAGGCAGAGCTGCGGGCTCGTCCTAAGCTGCACTTGCACTCCTCAGCCTTTGGACGGTCCATGGGACTGGGCGCCATGTAGCAAGGGGCAGGGCCCCCTTGGGGAGGCTCAGGCGGCCCGGTAGCCCACCGCAGAGGGGGAGCTCAGACATGGCGGGCAGCAGGTCCCGAGCCCTGCCCCACTGGGAGGCAGCTAAGGCCCGGCAAGAATTTGAGTGCAGCACTGGCAGGACGGCACTGCTGGGGGACCTGGCACAACCTCCGCAGCTGCTGGCCCACGTACTAAGCCCCACCGGCCACTCCGTGTGCTGAGCCGCTGAGCCCGCGTCCGTGCCTGCTGGAACTTGCACTGGCCCGCCAGCGCCGCACGCAGCCCCGGTTCCCACCTGCACCTCTCCCTCCACACCTCCCCGCAAGCAGAGGGAGGAGGCTCTGGCCTCAGCCAGCCCAGAGAGGGGCTCCCACGGTGCCGGTGCCGTGTCATGCTGAAGGGCTCCTCAAGCGCAGCCAGAGTGGATGCTGAGGCCCAGGAGGCGCTGAGAGTGAGGGCTGCTAGCACATTGTCACCTCTCACCAGGGAGGATCAATATGTAACTTCCCTTCTGGAGAAAGTGGTTTAATTTGCCATGACAAAAGTAGAAGAGATATTTTGAGGAACAGGGATTAAAAGCTCAAGCTTTGATGTCAGCCAGTCCTGAGCTTCAATGCTATCATTGTAACTTTATTCATTAAATAAATATTTAATAAATACCAACTGTATACCAAGCAATTACATGATATTATACAAGCTTAAAATATCTGAACCTGTTTCTTAAGCCCGTTTTTTAAATAGTAGCTTACAGATCTACTGTGAAAATCAAATAACAACCACCACCACTACCACCATCAAAACAAAGACAACAACAACAACCGAAACACTTCTATTGTGCTTATGATGGGCTCAGCACTGCTTTAAGTATTTTGTATACTAATTTATTTGAATTATAACACTATTATACAGATAAGGAAACCAAAATACAGAGAAGTTAAGCAAATTGAACAATTTTCACAGCTTGTGAAGGAAGACCTGTGATTGGAAATCAGATACTCTGTATTCATAGTTCATGCTCTTAACCACTGTGTTTTATTATTTCTCCAAATAAGATAAAGTATGGAAAGTATCATGATGTCAGTGTTTCTGTTGTTCAATAAAAAATGGCAGCTGGGCTTGGTGGCTCACGCCTGTAATCCCAGCACTTTGGGAGGCCAAGGCCAGCGGATCAGGAGGCAGGCGGAAGGAGGTCAGGTTAACCGTCCTAGCTAATGCGGTAAAACCCGTCCCTACTAAAAATAGAAAAAATTAGCCGGACTTGGTGGCGGGCGCCTTTAGTCCCACCTACTCAGGAGGCTGAGGCAGGAGAATGGCGTGAACCTGGGAGGTGGAGCTTGCAGTGAGCTGAGATTGCACCACTGCACTCCAGCCTGGGCAACAGAGCGAGACTCTGTCTCAAGAAAAAAAAAAAAAAAAAAAAAAGGTTATAACTACATTTTATGGAAATCACTTAAAACTTCAATATAAAGTAAGGACTACCAAGTAGGCAGAATGGAAGACAGACGGAAATTATTTCATTTTTAAAACCTTTTTGTAGATTAATGACTTTCAGAAGAAGCTCTTCCAGGAGACACAAGGAAAAGAAAAACCATACCATACAAAAACCACATGGCAAGGAAACAGGGCTTCTTCTGACTGAGGTGCCGCTCCTCCCTCAGGCAGTAAGCTACTCTCCTAGGAAGGATGTCAGACAGAGCCACTCATGTGCCCATAATGAACGTTAGATACAAAAGTAAATTAGACAGGAAAGCTAATGGCAGGTACTATAATACCAACAAACACAGGCTTGAACAGAAAATATTCCTTTGCTGTAACTACACAAGCCCCCTCTCTACACCCTTAATGCTGCTGAATCACTGAGCTGGTATAACGTATATCAACCAACCCTCCCATGTGATGTGATGTGATGTGATGTGATGTGATGTGATGTGATCTCAGAAAGATGACATTAACAGAATGAAAGCAGACAGGAAGGGAGTCCTAAATGAATCTAACTGTAAAGTTTGCTGGAAAATACTAGTCATCTATATTTAAAAATGAGTGAAGAGGGGAAAACAGATCTTATGAAAAGATTTACCATCTAAAAGGAGTTTTGCACTATCTTTGAAATTAAAGATGAAGAGATGAAAGGAATTGACTGAATTAAAGGGAAAACATTAAGAAAATAATGCCACAGGATAATAGCAAAGAGTTTTGAAAAGATTTTCCCCTGCCTAACACTACACATCAATATACATTTCCAATAGATCAATAATTTAAATGAAAAATATAGTGCAATAAACTATGTAGAATAGAATACAGGTGTGACTACATGATTTGGAGTGGGAAAAACTTTCTCAACTAACAATAAAACACTAAAATACTATAAGGAAAAAATATTAATATATTTGGTCTTACTGAAAAGCAAACAACAAACTGAGAAAATCTATATGGCAAGAGAGAAGCAGGAGTGCATGGTGCTTATAGACATTGATCACAACCTGATATCCCAGTCATAAACCTTCCCAGAGTCACTCAAACTCAGAATAGTGTATAAATAGGGGAAAGACCACATAGGCTATTCCTTAGTTTCAAAATTCATGAAATACTTTTGCTAAATCCACTCTTGAATTTTTGCACTCTGGACTTTGCCTGCTACCTAGAATGTCAGAGTATTATCTTGCTTCTCTCATCTGAGTTAATCTTTCAGAATTTAGGTCCTAACTTTCTACCTCCTCCTACAACTTCTGTCTGATTTAGTCATCTTGCTTGCTTGTATCTATCACACCAACAGTTTTATTCTAACAAGGAAATCTTATAAAGCTCTTTCTCAAATCTCTAAACAATTTCAGGGTGCCAGGAAATAAAAACTCAGAACATTCATCTTCCTTAAATACTACTTTTCATGACATCTCCTTACTTTAATTAGTTCAATACTATTTCCTGTCATATTATGAATTATCATCCCACAGCATTCAAAGCATCCTATAGTTTATACACTTCTAGTCTCTAACCATATTTCCTGTTTTCCTTCACTCAGAAATGTCCAAGAGCCTCCATGCATATCTTTCAAAATGAACGAGTTTATATCAACATTTCCTAATTTGAAAATTCCATGTTCTTTGTACAAGATTATTATGACTTCACTGTAGTTATAAAAGTTTAGGGGAATAAAAACTGTATGTTCATCAAAAGGGGACTGGGTAAAATGTATGGTCTGAATACTTAATGGAGCACTAAGCAGCTGTTAAAGCAAAAAAGATAAATTATTTATTAGCTTGACTATAAAATCTCCAAAGGATATTATAAAAAAGCAATGTGAAAAATGATATGTATGGTATGTATGCAACACTTGCATTACAAAAAGAAAGGTATATGATTAAATTTATCTATTTACATATGCATAAAATATCATTACAAGAAATAAAAAGAAAGACCAATAACTATTTATCCATGGCAAGAACACTTGGGTGGCTGAGAGACAGGCGGTCAGTTAGCTAGGCTTTATAATATGCATTTTTGTATTTATCTTTTTAATTTTGAAAAGTCTAACTGTAGTATTTATTTTGAAGTTAAAGAAAGAAAAGCTTCATGATCTACTTTGAGAAATCTGTTTCTTCTGTGGCCTTTCATCACATTTTGTTTTAATAAAAGCTTTTTAATTCTGTATCAGAGTTTAATCTTTATGAAGACATTTTAATCCATGACAAAAACCCAAATTAAAGTCAAAATTCACCTTCTTGTGGGGATCTCATAAGCTGGCCGGTATGTAGACAATGCTAACTGTACACAATTTAATCATGACCTGATTCATTGTCCATTTATTTTAACATTAATTTCAGAAACATTAAAATGTAAAATAATAAGTTATTGTTATAATAAACAGAGAATCTTTAAGGCCCAGCCAACTCTCAACTCAATTAGATTTTCATTTACCTCGTTGATCTTCTTTACTTGTTTTTCTGTGGATGTATTTAAAGTATTTATTACACAATTTGGAGTTTGGTTATAATAAACACCATTTGCTTAAAACTTATTTCAACCCTGCATGGATGTTGGGTAGTATTTTCCTATTTTGCAGATAAGTAAACTGAGGTCAAGTAACCGGTTAAGCAATTAAAAGGATTCAAAATCAGATCTGTCTGACTCCAGAGCCTTAGTGCTTCCACTAAATTATATTGTGTTTTACGCAATTTCTAATTATTTAATTAGCTAACTTTACAACAAATTAGCAGTAAATTATTTGCAGATGAGAAAATTGTGTTCAGTTTTGTCCAATCACAAACCTCGGAACTCAGTAAAATGCTTTCAGACAATGAAGGCATTTTTCATAGAAAATAATGACATTTAGGAAAAGAGTCGCTTGATACACACTTATAATTGGAATATGAAAATGCACTTCTAGACTTAAAATATGCAGTTTTGATTTATTTAATGTAATAATCATTTTAGTGCCACAATATTTTTAAATGGAAATATTTACAAGAGTTTATAACATTTATAATTCCTAAATAGTTAATATCAGAGTATACTATATCTATGTTTCTAGATTTAATATTGACCAAAGCACCTATTCATGGTCAATTCGATGATTTAAGGTGAAGAGTCATGTGAAATGATAGTTGTTGTTCCAAGGTTTCAAAGCTTAAACTTTCTTTAACATGCAGAGTTTCTCTGAACATTTTATATTTTACAGACCAAACTGATTCAGATAAGATGCTAGCTGTTCTCTGGGGGAACTCCTGGAAGCAATGGTGTGTGATACAGTTCTGCTTACTTTTGATGAATTCTTCCATGAAAAACATGTTTTCTGTGTGTTTTGTGTGGTTGATACCACCAGGGAGCAATTCCACTGTCACTGATGAATGCTAGCAAGGTCAGACCTTGTCAGTGCAAATGAAAGTCTTGTGATTAGTATTCTGTACCTTCTTACTAATGAACCTTCTAATCATGAAATCTGTCTGTATTTATAATCTTCTTCTAGCTGCTAAGTGCCCTTGAAAGGTTAGATAAATGGGAAATAATACTATTGGTTTGGTGTTCTTTTCTTGCATAATGTCTTTCAAGTTTAGTGTTCGACTTGCTGTTTATGACTCTTATGGTCAACACTATAACAATGACAACCTTGCAACCTTGGTTATAGAATTTCAACATGTAAAATAAGTTACAAATATACAAAAAACATTTATAATAAGAAATATTTGTGGAAACATTCAGGTTTCTTGGGGAATATTTTGACAGTAGAAAAAATATATAACAGTATTTGTAGCAGACTTTTCTAGAAGAAAAAATTACAAGTAAAAAATTTTGCACTAACCAAAATGGTAAAAGAGTGATTTTGACATCAATGTTTAAGGAAAATTTATTCAACATAACCTGAGTAGCTTTTGGCATAAACTAAAACTGTATATATATATTTTTAACAGTGTGGGGATTTACTTATGATTGCTATAGATAATTATATTTCCCTAAAACTGAGTACAGTCTATCTGAATTTATACTTTCATTTTTCTCTTAGTTTTGATAGAGGAGGTACTCTACTCACTGTTAATAAAATGTAAGTAATTCCATGATGTAAGCCAGGGATCAGCAAACTTTCTTTAAAGGCTCAGACAGTAAATATTTTAGGCTTTGTGAACCATAGACTCTCTGATACAGTTACACAACCTCAGCCATTGTAGCACAAAAGGAACTGTAGACAATATGTAAGTGAATGTGACTATATTGCATTAAAACATTACTTATAGACACTGAATTTTGAATTTTATGTAATTCTCATGTGTCATGAAATGGTATTCTTCCTTTGATCTTTTTTTCAATCACTTAATTATCTAAAATAATTCTCGAAACTTCTTCCAGGAAACTGTAGTAGACATGCTTTTCCCATTCTTTCTTCTAATGATAACTAGAAACCTTGGACATTTTATATAAAATAAATATACAGAGACTCTAAAAGATAGTGAGAAGAAAGCAGACCATCTACACGACTCAGGGCACAAGAAATGACATGGTGCTAAACTCCTTGGGTTTTCTTTTGGACTCGTATGACTTGGAACTGAATAAGTCAGCAACTCAGAAATGCCAATGAATACAGACAAAAAATAAAAATAAATAAATAAATAGATAAATAAATCCTGCTCTCTTTAGCAAAAGGACCAGGAAAGGGGCAACCCAGTAATACAGAAAATTTGCATACTGTAACTGTTCTACTCCAGCTAAACACCACAGAAAGAACTGTGTCCCCACCTCTGCCTATGCCAGCATAGGTTGAGTGGGGTGTCACCCTTACCAGGCTCTAACAAGTTACCCTAACGTTCCTGCTGGGGTGTCAGAGAGACTGAGTAGATACTAGGACTTTCATCTCTATCAGGTGGCAACAAGGCTCCTCCCATACTTCCAGTGTAGACTACTTGGGAAGCCTGAATCTCCTGGCATACCCAACAGTTATGAAGTACCCCTCCCCACTATGGTGGTATCATAGGAGCCCTCCTGGAAAGTTAGAAGTTTTGCCCCCAACCAATGTCAGTGAGGACATATCCCCCAAATGTGGTGACAGTGGAAGGCACATGGGAGCAATAATAAAGCATTCCTTTTTCTCTTATCAAGAAAAATATCAGTGGATGTCACAGAGGACACCCACTCTTAGGTGTCAGCATAGATCATGTAAGGAACCTGCCCTTCTTCTCCCTGACCTGCCAGTAGCAAGGAACATCCATCCCTTTCCCATGCTGGAGCAGTGTCAGAGGAAATCAGCTAGTACAGAAAGCTTAAATAGACCCAGGGACCCTTAACACAACACGCAAAATTTCATGTTTCAGTAAAAAATTATGCAAAACAGCAAAAAGCAGAAATATCTCAAGGTGAATGAGAAAAAAAAAGAAAAGACAATCCGTAGATGTCAATACCAAGGTGATAAAGATATTAGAGTGAATTATATAACAAATAAGCTTTTAATATCTGTCTTTTATTTTTAAGAGATGGGATATACCTTTGCCTCCCAGGCTGGAATGCAGTGGCTATTCACAGGCACAAGCACAGTATACTATTACCTCAAACTCCTGGGCTCAAGTGATCCTCTGACCTCAGCCTCGTGAGTATCTGGGACTACAGATGCACACCATTGTGCCCACCTAACAAAGATTTTAAAGCAGCCATCATAGAAATGCTTCCATGAGCAATTACAAATATTCTTGAAGTGAAAAAAAATTTAAAGCCGCTTAAAGAAATAGAAAGTCTCAGAAAAGAAGTATACAAAAGAACCAAAAAAAAAAAAAAAATTAGAACTACAAATATGATAACCTAAATAAACAGACAAACAAACCCCAGTAGATAAGTTTGACAGCAGACTGGAGGGAACAGAGGAAAGAAGCAGTGATATAAAAGATAGAACAATAGAAATTGTCCAATCTGAGCAACATAAAGAAAACAGAAGGAAAAAAATACATTAAGCATAAGGAATCTATGGGTCTATAACTAAAATATCTACCGTTTGTGTGATTAGAGTCTTTGAAAGAGAGGGGATGTAGATGAGACAAAAAAAAAAAAAAAAAAAGAAAAGAAAAAAACTATTTGAAGAAATAACGGCTGTAAGCTTCACAATTTGGAAAAAGACATAAAACTAAAGATTCAAGAAGGTGAACAAATTCCAAACAGAATATACTCAAATAAATACACCAAGAAAATTATCATGAAAGTTTTGAAAATTAAAGACAAAGAAAAAATCTTGAAATCAATGAAAGGGAAATTACACCCTACGCGTAAGTAAAAATCTATTTTTATGACAGAGAATTTCCCATCAGAAACGGTGGAGGTGAAAAGCAAATAAGAAAACACTTTTCAAGTTCAAAAAGAAAATTGTCAACACCAAATCTTATATTCAGAAAAAATATATATTTTAAGCATGAAACAGGTATCAAGACATTCTAAGGTAAAGAAAAATGAAGATAATTTGCTGCCAGCAGATCTACATGAAATAAAAATTGCTTATGGAAAGAAAAAACCTGTACCAGCCACTGCAAAAACATACCAAATTGTAAAGACCATCGACACTTTGAATAAACTGCATCAACTAATGGGCAAAATAACCAGCTAGTATTATAATGATAGGATCAAATTCACATATAACAATATTAACCTTAAAAGTAAACAGGCTAAATGCCCCATATAAAAGACACAGACTGGCAAATTGGATAAAGAGTCAAGACCCATTGGTGTGCTGTATTCAGGAGACACAACTCACGTGCAAAGACACACTGGCTCAAAATAAAGGGATGGAGGAATGTTTGCAAAACAAATGGAAAGCAAAAAAAAAAAAAAAAAAAAAAAAAAAAAAAAAAAAAAAA